>NC_092382.1:34318245-34440745 GCF_030028105.1 Mobula birostris | reverse complement strand
TTTTGTCCGTGAATTGCGCGAGTGGGTGATGGAACAACGCGAATGGTGGCTCATTGATGTTAGATATATGAGCAGAGGGAACTGCCGATGTGGATTTCATTTCATTCCTGTGCTGCTCAGAGCAGTTATGCTGGTAGTTAATACCCATTCCTTACTGCTGCCGAGGAAGCAGTTAACCAGCTGTCCTCTCGTCGGTTTGGAAATTCGCCCAGATTTAACTCATTTACAAAACTCGCGGCAAGTTCTCTCTCACGCAGATATTGCACACTGTCAGTAGCTTCATATGTCCTTGGTCCGGTTTCCACCATTTGAAGCAGAAAAAAAAAAGATCAAGTATAATACTATTATAATTTTGCTGTATTTCCCTGACAGGTCAGTAATTTCTCTGTTTCCTTCCCTCTCTCTTGCAGTTAATCTGGTGGCGATTGTGATCCTGTCCCGAGGAAAGTGCGGTCTCTCCAAATGTATCACTCTCTACCTGTTGGGAATGGCAGCGGCCGATCTCCTGGTCGTGATCATTGACCCCCTGCTGAAGTGGACTGTTTACGTATACTTTAGGTCTTCCTTCCTCTGCTGGACTCCCGTTTGTAGGGCTGTTCATTGCCTGCTTTTAGCAAGCACCGGGATCTCTGTCTGGCTGACAGTCGCATTCACCTGTGACAAATTTATGGCGATTTGTTGTGAAAAGCTGAAAACAAAATATTGCATGAAAGAACGGCAGCTGTGGTTATCGGGACAGTGAGTGTTCTGGGCTGTTCAGAAAGTGTCACTTTCTACATTACATTGGGGCCTTTGGCGATAATTAATGGAGTTTCCTATGGCTGTGTGACCAAAGAGAGCTTCTATACGTCCCCCTCGTGGGCCGCACTTCTGATGATTCATCGTACTTTAATGCCTTGTCTGCCGTTTGTTCTGATTTTATTGTTCGATTCTCTGATAGTTAGACGGTTTTTTTCCGCCAGTAACGTCCGGATGGGGCTCCGGGGCCGCAGTAACGGAAAGAAAGACAAGGACCCGGAGATGGAGAACCGAATGAAATTGGTCGTTTTACTATTCAGTATAACTGGTAGTTTTTTTTTATTTCTGTGGTTAACGCTGCTGGTTGTTGACATCTACGTACTGATTGCAAGCATCCCTCATTTTTCGGACCCTGGTCCGATTTATATCGCAGACTCCACGGCGACAATGCTGCAGATCCTCAGCTCCTGCACCAACACATGTATTTACGCCGTGACTCAGAGCAAGTTCAGAGAGGAGCTGAAGAACGCGGTGATATACCCACTGAAACTGTTAACCAAATTCCTTAAATCATAGAGCGACTTGTTGCTTTCTGCCGGAGATTTAAGTCAAACACCATGTTTCCTTCATAATCTATCTACTTGCTGATGTGTAGAACCACGGGTAACAACTGAGGCCTTTGAAATACGCGTGAATTTTGCGATGATATATTTCACTCGCTGTTTACCCCGTACAGGTGAAATGTGTCCTTCATCAAATAGGTAATATGTAACGGTCACCTCAGCTGTAATTCGCCCCGATGAATAATTCGCTTCCAGAATTTGCTGGTATTTAATTGAATTCATTCTTCTCTCTACCAGTGAAATGTTCCCCGTGCCACTGACTGCAACACAAGCCCAAAGCATGATCGATCCACCCCCGTGCTTAACAGTTGGAGTGGTGTTCTTTTCATGAAATTCTGCACCTTTTTTTCCTTCAAACATACCTTTGCTCATTGCAGCCAGAAAGTTCTATTTTAAGTTCATCAGTCCACGGGACTCGTTTCCAAAAATAATCACGCTTCTTTAGATGTTCCTTTGCAAACTCCTGACGCGAATTTTGTGGTGAGGACGCAGGAAAGATTTTCTTCTGATAACCCTTCCATGAAGGTCATATTTGTGCAGGTGTCGCTGCACCACCACTCCAAAGTCTTCTAAATCTTCCTGAAGGTCTTTTGCAGTCAAACGGGTGTTCTAATTTGCCTCTCTAGCAACCCTACGATCAGTTCTCTTCCAGACCGCAACTTGACCTCCACCGTTCCTGTTAACTGCTGTTTCTTAATTACATTACGAACTGAGGAAACAGCTACCTGAAAACGTTTTGCTGTATTCTTATAGCCTTCTCCTGCTTTGTGGGCATTATTTGTTTTAATTTTCAGAGTGCTAGGGAGCTGCTTAGAGGAGTTCATGGCTGCTGATTGTTGGGACAAGATTTGAGGAGTCAAGGTATTTATAAAGCTTTGAAATTTGCATTACCTGGCCTTTCTTATCGATGACTGTGAACAAGTCATAGCCTTAACAAGCTAATTAATGTCTAACACCTTGGTAAAAGATATCAGAGTGCTCAAATCTCTTGGGGTGCCCAAACGTTTGCATGGTGCTCCTTTCCTTTTTTTCACTCTAAGATTGTACAAAACGAAAATAATACACTAATCTTGCTTAAAATGTTGAATAGAATGTTTCATCTTTAAGTATCTGACTTCTGGAGATCAGTTCATCTTCTACAGTCTTAACTATTCACAGTAACAGAAAATTTGGCCTGGGTTCCCAAACTTTTGCATGCCACTGTATATGGTTTTCCATAAGGCATTTGATAAGGTTCACCATGTAGGGCTCCTTCAGAATGTAAGAAGACATGAGATCCGAAGAGACCTTGCTTTATGGATCTATGATTGACTTATTCACAGAAGGCAAAGGGTGGAGGTGGATGGTTCGTATTCTGCATGGAGGTCGGTGATCAGTGCTGTTCTGCATAGATCTGTTCTGCAACCCCTTCTCTTTTTGATTTTTATAAATGACCTCGATGAAGAAGAAGAAGGGTCGTTTAGTAAGTTTGCTGATAACACAATAACACAAAGTTTGGGGGTGTTGTCGATAGTCCGGAGGGTTGTTAGAGTTTACAACGAGACATCGATAGGACGCAGAACGGAACCGAGAAGCGGCAGATGGACTTCAACCCAGATAAGGGTGAAGTGGCTCATTTTTGTAGGTCCAAAGTGAAGATAGAATATAATATAAATGATAAGATACTTTGTAGTCTGGAACATCTAAGAGATCTTGAGGTCCGTGTCGATAGGATACTCAAAGTTTTGCGGAGTTTCACAGTGTTAAGAACGCGTAAGACGTGTTGCATTCATCAACTGTGGGATTGAGTTCAAGAGTCGTGATGCAATGTTACAGCTACGTAAGACCTTAGCCAACTCCCACTTGGAGTACTGTGTTCAGTTCTGGTTACCTCACTACGGGAAAGATGTGGATACTATAGAGAGAGTGCAGAGAAGATTTATGAGGGTGCTGCCTGGATTAAAGGGTGAACCCTATGAGAATATAGAAACATAAAAACATAGAAACAATATTTTGAGTGTACTTAGCCATTTCTCCTTGGAGTGACGGAGGACGAGAGGTGAACTGATAGAGGTGTATAATAGGATGAGCGGCATTGACAGTGTGGATAGCAACATTGTGCGTTGAAGGGCCTGTAATGTGCTGTAAATGTCTATGTTCTATTATCTATGGGCAAATTACCCTGAGTTTCACATGTAGAGCTTTACATACTTGGCATTGGACGGAAAATTGCAAATCACTGGACAAAAAGTTGGGCAGCGAAACAATGTGGATTGTAAGCAACAGAAAATGTGTCGGAAATATAGTTAATTTACTCCCTTTCAGTGTAACGAGGAGGGGTATATGAAACAGGGGTCAAACAAAGGGACTGCACTGGAACGAGTTGTATAAAAATAAAAGGACTCAATGTCCAGACCAAGGAGGCAATATTTTCATTATATTTAGCAGTGAATCAGATATTATGTTTGAGAGTGAGTCTCTTCACAGTGACGCGCTAACGGTGGCACCATACTTCCCACAGTAAGCTTCACAAGGGGTCCAGAATTTTCTGATTAATTGCGAGGGTGGAACTGTGCGCAGACCAGGCATCCATAGTACCAGATTCATCACGTGATTCCGGAACTCAGAGTGCCCGATTCAATAGCTGCCGCGCTCGATGCGGAAAACCTCGGAGAAAGTTGGTCGGACCCAAAGTCACTGCATCACAACAACTTCTTCCCAAGTAGACATATGGGACTCGGTCGATTATTCCTCTGTGATATTGTCTTTACTTTCATATTCTGCAATCCTGTCTCCGAAAGTGACGGGATTTCCTGATCTTTTGGCTCTGTAGGCCAACTCCTTGTCTTCCCGGTCACACCCTGCAATTCAGACAGTATCCCGGTAAAGCACTCTTTCAAAATCTGTCGTATTCTCAGTTGCCAGAGGAGTAGTACAAGACGATTGAAGGATGATAGATGCTCTTCCTTTGGTCAGGAAATGCGGAGAAGGTGATACTGAGAATTACAGACAGAGTCTTACATCAGCGGTGGCTGAATTACTGAACAAACGGGATTTACTAGCATTTGAGGAAATGCAGTCTGATTAAGAATAATAAACATGGCTTTCTAAGGTTCTAGTCATGAATCACGTGCTTGACTGAATTCTGTGATAATGTGACGACGCACATTGATGAAGGTAGAGCAGTGGATGTGGTATATATGGACTTTAGTAAGGCGCCTGATAGGGTTCCCCATTGTAGGGTCCTTTATGAATTCTGGAGGCATGGGAGTCGGTAAAATGTGACTGTGTGGATACAGAATTAGCTTTCGCAGAGAAGTCAGAGGATGGTAGTAGCGGGAGAGTATTCCGCTTAGAAGTCTAAGACCATTGGCGTCTTCAGGGGAAACTGCTCTGAAACCACTGCTCTTTGAGATATTTAAAATGATTTGTTTGGAGCAGTGGAGGCGGGATTGGATTTGAAAGTTTGCAGATGATACGAACGTTAACTGAGTCGTCGACAGAGTGGAGGATTATTTTGTTTGGAACGGAGCATTCCTGATCGGTTAGAGCATCAAAGGACACGGAGAGAAGTCAGGTAAATGGGGTTGACTGGGATCTGGGATCAGCCATGATGGAATGGCAGAGTACACGCGATTGGTTAAATGACTTGATTCTGCTCCCATTTCTTATGGTCTTATGGTCTCCACGGGTTTGTTAGAGGGACATTCGTTGTACAGAGACTGGTGGGCGCATGAAACGCTCCGCTAGACGTGTTTGTAGAGGCGGATACATTAGGGGTATTTGAAAAAGACTTTAAGTTAGGCAAACAACAGGAATTCTGCAGATGCTGGAAATTCAAGCAACATACATCAGGTCTGAAACGTCGACTGTACCTCTTCCTAGAGATGCTGCCTGGCCTGCTGCGTTCACCAGCAACTTTGATGTGTGTTGCTTTAAGTTAGGCACATTGGTTATGTAAATAGTAGTCTGTGATGTAGCGGATGGAAAAATTGATCTCAGAGCAGATTAAACGGTCGGTACAACGTCGTCGGCCGATGCGCCTGTGATGTGTTGTAATGTTCTATGCCCAATCCTCCCGGTAACTGACATTAAATACAAAATTGTAACTGAAATCCTACCAAGGTTTAAATGAATTCCTGGCCAGTCCACTCACTAGCCGTCCCACTGAAGGCAAACATGCCATTTTCGCTTTCAGCATCCTGCCAGCTTGCATACAAACTGTCAGTGAGCCCTATATTTAGGCGGACAGATTACTCTGTAAAGCAATAGCGTACAAATTCTGTTAACGGTCTGTCATTAATTGCATACTTTCACATTAGAACTCCTAGTGCAGCGCCCGCACACGCTTGGATTAAACTCCATCAGAAATGTGCATAAGTGATCTTAATTTTCCAAATACTAATCAACTGGTTTAGCATTTTATTACCCTTGTTCTTCCTTATACAACATCTATTACCTAGGTATGCCATTCATTTTGGAAATGTCCTCTTACCAGGGAACTGATCCGGCAGCACAGAAGTCTTTACAAATCACACAACCGCCTTGCTAATTGCCAGGATGAATTTGATACTGCAGCCTGTAAGTTCTTCCTGCAAAGGATAATCCGTTCATACCTGCATTTTGTTTGGGTTTTTGGAAGAATCAAGGTGATCTTTTTCAAAATTCAGGGTTGAATTCATACAGAAAATATACTGAAAAAACTACTCAAGCAAAATGTCTGCTTACCTTTACTTTTCAACCCGTTTGGCGTCGTTCGCATATTATGTGTGCTCTCTTATATAACAGCTTACGGCTGTCATCACTACTTACGAATGGAAGGGAGAGGCAGGCAGAACAGAAGAAGACTGCACGAACAGTGTGTCAAAAGGCCTCACACGCCTGCGTTGGTATTCGGCTCAATAATGACAGATGTGTGCCTGCCGGCATCCGTAATCCTTCGATGGCAGTTCCGAAACGCTCGCTATTGCTTTACCTTCCTTTCATTTAATTCGCATGAGCTACTTCTAATGATCTTCATTTCAGGGAATGTTGTGTCAATGCATTTCAGTTAAAATCAGTTTTTATTCAGGAATCCGCCTTTTTAAGAGTGGCAGAAAATTGAGAACTATTCAACAGCTTTTCTGTCTCATTACAAACATCCATTTTCAAAGAAAGATCGCCCTGATTGTTCGGAACTCAAACAAAATGCAGATACCAACGTATTATCCTTGGTAGGGAGAATTTACAGCCTGAGGTATCAGATTCATCCGAGGAATTAACAAGGTGATTGTGTTTTGTAAAGACTTCTGTGCTGCCGGATCAGCTCCCTGGTAAAAGGCTAACACTGCTTCTTAAGTATAGACTGATAGGCCATCCCGGAGCCAGAGAATAACATCCGCACAGAGAAAGTCGCAAATCTATGCGCTTGAACTGGCTGCTGTCAGTGATAAATGATTGCATACAGAATGCTAACAAAATCAAACAATTATAATGCCAATTATATGTAATGCCGATATAAGAGACTACGCATATAACGGATATCTAGCGAAATTCACTCAACATGCTGGAGCAGAATAAACAGTCGATGCTTCTGATCGAGCCCCTTCTTTAGGATTCGACTGGGTCTTTATCACCGGAGCACTTTGTTCGGATATGGAAGGACACTTTGCCTTCAGGTTCTGCAACACAATACTTGCACCCGTTTCAATTATATAAAAAAAAATCGGGGAAATACGCATAATGTTCTCTCCTGGTCCTCAGTTATACAACAGAACTACAGCGGGCACACGGGCCATGAAAGAATGCTTCCGTCCCTTGACCATCAAATTGCAAAACAAAAACACAGTTTCTGTCTGGAATTCTAGTACACCTAATGAAGAATTCAAATGGAATAGTTACAAATGTATTTTCCATTCTGGGGTCCACGGACCCCTCTGTTAATGGTAGCAATCCATGACATAAAAAAGATTTGGAAACCCCTAGAGTACAACATAGCTAAATCTGATTTAATGGAAGCAAACTAAATTACACAGGACTATATTCTCAATGAGTTTGTATAAATGCAGGGTTAACAAAACGTAACATAGCTCATGGATAACGAAATGCACCGGCTAGCGATCCTGTAGGTGCCTGAAACCCTGATATAGTCTGAATCTCTGCCATCCTTATTCCGTTATAGGTCAGGGAATGTGATGTCCCCAATCACACGTCACACCCAACCATGATTACGTGTGACGTCATAATACTGAAGATTAGAACTGCAACGTACGTAACAAAAACATCACTGATAGCTGCGCATGCATAAGTGACCCTGACGGAACGCAAGCATTTTGGATTCAGCAGAGTTTTCTTACACGCAACAAAATCTCAGTAAACCAGGCAGCATCTATGGAGGGAAACTAGTAGTCGTGACCCGTGACCTTATTAAGAATGGAAAGGATGTGGACAGAAGTCGGAGTAAGGTGATGTGGTTCGAGCTGTGAACACATATTGAAGTGCCCAAATAGAGAAGGCAGAACAGAGCCTTTGCCTTCTTAGAAGACTTCTCAGATTCTGCACGTCATTTACACTTTTACAAAGTTCTCCAGACTCACAGTGGTTTGCACATTTTGTCTTCTTTTGCATGTTCATTGTCGTATCTGGTGACATCGACGTACTTCTTTGATACATTTACTTTGAGATTTGAACTTTGTCAGTCTTAGTTCTGAGTTTCAGCTCTTCATCTGCAACAGAGGACTTTAATGTTATACGTATGTCATGCGGTGCGCGAAGATAATTATCACATTGTTGCTGCTTAATCTGCTGGTCACGTTTCCATGCAAAACACACTGAGTTATGGAGTGAGAGCTGAAATCAGTACTCCACTGAGCCGGGATACAGAAGTAAAATATTCTACAGATTTATGGCAAAACACAATTAGGGATGATTACATTTACATTTTATTTACAAAGCTTCCCATGAAGTGTAAACAGCTATTTCGCCCCATTCTTCAGCTCTTCCCTGAATCCCCTCTGTGTCAGTCACGTGTTGGTGCAGGAACTGAGCAACATCAAACCATACCCAAACTCATGTAGGATAAATGTCGGTGTGTTGTAATATTTGTCCGTGAAATAAACGTTTATCGCTGCCCAGGTCATGGACTGCACAATATTGGTTGTCCACAATAATATGAAATTGTCAGATAAAGCTAACAACAAAACCATTGACTTTCTCCGGTTCTGAAGTCCACGGCGAACCATATTCGCTGCTATAATAGATCTGGTGGTTAAAACATTGAATAGCAGAATTAAACTAACTGGCAATAATGGGGTCATGATGGTGTTAAATAACTCGTACCCGCCCCACAGGGATGATGTATAGTACCATACTCGGGTTTGGGTTTCTCTGAGTCTGCTGGAAAGTAAAATGGAAATGACTGAACACAGCTCCCTATGACCACTGCCAAGATCACCACGGTGGCTGTTCTCTCCGTACAATATCGGGTCCGCAGCTTTTGAAGGCAGATCGCGACATAGCGATCGAAAGTGAAAGTGACAGTCAGCCAAACAGAACAATCCATGGCTGCAATCGACAGACTAGATCCCAGAGCACGCAGCCGAGATTTCATCACAAAGTCAGCATGCAAATAGACAGCATTGACTTTATCCAATACAACACCAAAGATCAGCTGCCGCGATGGCCACGAGGTAGCGAGTGATATGTTTGGACAGCCCACAATTTCTGCGAGATGGGATCACAATCGCCGCTAAATTAACTGCAACAAAAGAAAAATATTTATTGCTTAATGGGTCTCGAGTGCTCAGTGTGACTTTATCTGGATGGTAAGGCTAGTGGACGAGCTCGTGCCGCTGCCGGAGAGCGCCTGCGCTGACTGAGATGCGGTGTTGGTGATCGATCACTCTGACACACCTTCAGCGACATGCAACTGAGCTCTCACCATTTTCACGCCGAGATGACAATGGGCAAGAAGAAAAGCGGCACAACCTCCTATGGCAGAGAACAGAAAACAGGGTATATCTGGATCAGATTGGTTGAGGGCATCCTTCGTTAACTGTCCTGCGCCATGTCCTTCTCTCTGGTGTTGTTTTATGATGCTCTCGTGTTCTTTCCCCTCGTTTAGTGGGGATTGGTTGTGCACGGGTGGACAAAAGGCACCGGCAGAGAAAGGGGCAGAGTGGAAATAATGTTCCAGGAAATAAATTAATATCAGGCCGGGCAAGTCGTAATGGAATCATTCTACTCGTCCGGATTACTACCAGCGTCGTCTGCTGCAGAAGTTAGGAATTGGCGGTTCTCAGATGAATCTGTGGCTGAAAAGCAATGTGGAAAATGCAAAGACAGATTTTTTTGAATATTGTCATCGTTTTATTCTACAGTGATCTGCACAAGAAGGGCATTTTGCACCTGTACGGTCGAGGAGCAATAAACCTGGGTTTGCTATGCTACGATTAAATTGACCAGGTGATTGATTCAGCAGCACAAGGGAGGCAAATGAGGAGCAATAACAAAGCAAGAAGTTGGTACAGAAGTCAGTCGGATTACCTTCAGTAGACAAGCAAGACAATGACAGGGGCAAAGTGAATTGAATGCATTCAGAGACGATATAGCAACACGCTATCGTGATATTATGCCATTACAGAAACGTTGCGGGAAGGAAGAATGCAAGACCATAAGACCATAAAACATTCGGCCCACTGAGTCTGTTTCGCCATTCTATTGACTGTTTCTGTATTCCTCAACCCTATTCTTACGCCTTCTCCCGGTAACCTTTGTGACCTGATTAATCAAGAACTTGCCATCCTCCAGCTTAAATATAACCAAAGACTTGGACTGCACAGTCACCCGTGCTAATGTATTATAGAGATTCACTGGCGAAATATGTTTTCCTAATCTTTGTTTAAATTCGATGTCTTCTATACTGAAGCTGGGACTTGTAGTCCTAAACCTCCCCACTATTGGAAACATCCTCTGGACTTCCACATTTTGTTCACTGTTCAATATTCGGTATACTTAAATGATATCAACTGTAAACCCTAGCGTGTACGGCCCCATATCTATCGAACATTCCTTATATATTAGCCCTTTTGCTCCTGGGATCCCTCTCGTAAACATTCTCTGGACTTTCCCCAAAGTCAACACATCTTCCCTTTGATTAAAGGCTCAAAACTTCTTATAATACGTCGTGCATTCTGATGAATACCTTATAAAGCCTCAGTATTACATCCTGGCGTTTGCGTTCGCGGTTCTCATAAACTGAATGCTAAGGTTACATATGCATTCCTGAACAGACCTGCAAGTTGACCTTAAGGGTATCCTAAACTAGGACACTCAGTTCCTTTTGCACCTCTGATTTTTGAATGTATTCCCCATGTAGACAATTATCTACTCCTTTATTCGTTCAATACTTTTCGGTGAACCAAACTTCACCTGCCACTTCGCTGTCCATTGACCCACTCTGTCAAATTCCTTCTACAAACACCCGGCTTCCTTAGCACTATCTGCCCCACCACCTTTCTTCCTAACTTCCGAAAACATGTCCACAAGACCATCAGTTCCTTCTTTCAAATCATTGAAAAGGATCGGTCCCAACACCAATGATAGGTCACAACATTAGACGGAATGCACAGTAGAACCACCATAAGTATTCACGTTAGAGGACATCGTGAATCATGCACATTCACTTAGCATTAGATTCTGAACTAGAACCAGGTTTCATATTGCGGAAAATGTCGTGAAATTCATTACATACGATATATAAATTTGTACGGTTATAATAAAATATATTAAAACAAAAACCGTGTTTCTGTTCTCAAAATTTCCTGAGAGAGTTGATATGAAAATACTTGGATAAGAAAACACATCCGCTCTAAGTTGCAACGCATAACATAAAGACTACAGTATGTCACATATAGGGCATTTCTGCGACCTTACCTGGAATATCAACGGCTGCTAGATATCCCATTTTCTGCCAGAAACGGCGATCAATTGAACGAAAAGTGCCAACTGTCTAGGATCTTCTACAGTTTGCCTACACAACAGTAGGTCTATAGCAGACGCGACCTGAATGAACCTCCTCGCGACCTTGGGTCACCTGAACAATACAAATTCCTACTTCAGGATGCAGTATATTAGCTATAGCTCAGCGTTCAACACCGTCTTTCCTACAGTCCTGATCGAAGAGGTACAGACCATGTGCCTCTGCACCACCATCTGCAACTGGATACTCGACTTACCAAAGGGAAGACTGCCATCTGTGCAGATTGCAAATAACATCTCCACCTCGCTGATAATCTGCACTGCGCGCCACAAGAATAAGACTACTGTTCTACCCTCCGTACACCCATGGTTGTGTCAGTAAGCACAGCTCAAATGCAATCCATAAACCTGCTTATGATACCACTATTGTTGGCAGAATCTGAGATGCTGACGAGAGGGCGTACATGATCGAGATGTACTAGCTGGTGGAGTGGTGGATTGGAGCAACAACCTTGCACTTGATGTTAGTTAGACCAAAGAACTCATTGTGGACTTCAGGAAGGGTCGAACAAGTGAACACAAAGCAATCCAGTGGAGAGAGTGAGCAATCTCAAGTTCCTCGGTGCTAATATCGCTGACGAGATAGCCTGTTCTCCATGTAGCCATAAAGACGGCAAAATAGCGGCTACATCTCTTTCTGAGTTTCAGGATATTTGGTTTTGTCACCTACAACACTCAAAGGCTTCTACAGATGCACTGTCGAGAGCAGATGACTGGCTGCATCACGGTGTTGTATGGTGGGGCGGCCACTACGCAGGATCGAAATATGTTGCATAAGATTGAAAACTAAGTCAGCTCCATTATTGACTCGAGCCTCCGTGGTATCCAGAACATCTTCAAGGAGTGTAGCCTCAGGAGGCCGGCGTTCATCATTAAGGACCCCCTCCCCCACCTAGCATGCCCTTTTCTCATTGTTACTGTCAGGAATGGTGTTGGCGCCTGGCCAATGGGTTAATACGTCTGAAGGTCGTGAGTTCGAGCTTCAGCCGAGTTACCGTGTTGTGTCCTTGAGCAGGGCACTGATCCACACGATGCTCCAGTTCACCCAGCTGAAAATGGGTACCGGCAAAATGCTGGGGGTTAACCTCGCGATAGACTGGCGTCCTATGCGGGGGGTGGGGGAGGTTTCGTACTCTCAGTCGCTTCACGCCAGGGAAACCAGCAAAAGCACCGACCTGATGAATCTATTAGGCTCGGGACAGACTTTAACTTTAATTGTCAGGAAGGAGGTGCAGAATCCTGCAGGCACATACTCACCGATTCAGGAACAGCCTCGTCCCCTCGGCCAGTGGATTTCTAATTGGACTTTGAAGCCATGAACACTAAATTACTATTTTAAATATCTTATGTTATTGTAACCCTTGTTTTAACTGAGCAGTTTAATGTACATATAGTATATTATTACAATAATATGGTTTTATTTTCTATGTTTATTATGTTCTGCAGTCGAAAAGTTACCGAATTTCATGACCTATGTCGGTTATATTCTGATTCTTATTCTGAAAAAAATACTGTGGCTATTGCTTCCCCTGACCCCTCATGAATTCAACCAGTCGAAAGTAATCGCAAACCTCCTGTGATTCAACACACAGTCAAGCAGCCTTTTGTCACGAGTCCGGCTGCAGTTTATATACAGAAATACAACGGCACAGAAAGAGACCATTCCGCCCCAAGCACCGAGAATTGCGCACTACATGGCTTGACCTCGTTTCATTGCGTTCATGAAAGTTGGTCCGATATTTACGGCATTATATCGATGTTCAGTTATTTTCCTGCCTTTATCAATATCACAGAGATTTGGATTCTAGTATAAATTCCGCCATGTTTTTCCTGCCCATTAACTCCGTTACTCCTCTAATTTTACCCCTCTTTCTTTTGCTGATAACAGCATTCATGGAGAAGCAACAATGTAGAAACAAGGCTTTTCCGCCTGTCGAGGCATGTCGAATATATTCAAACTTCCTACTCTTATTGACATTACACCGGGAATTCATTTCAAGAGGACTCGAATCTGCTGCCTCAGAAGGTAGAGAGGCCAAGTTACTGGTTCTAACTAAGAAAAGGGTTTAAAGATTTTTGATTGGAGAGGGTGCTAGAGGTTTATGGGAGGAAGGACATTGTGGTTGAGGAACAGATTATCCAAAAAGGATAGGCGGAAGAATTCGATGGAACTCCCGTAGTTTAATAGTTTTATTCCATGTCAGTTGATTATCTGAATCAACCATCTGGCCTCCGCCCAAAGCCTTACTAAAATGCTTATCGGCGGCTTCTCCTGCATTGCGTTCATTAAACCTCTTTGTTACCGACTAAAGTACACCTAGGTAAACGGGGAATGAAGGTCGCTTCCACATGAAGTCATGCAATCATCTTTAGAAAATGACTCGCTTCAGATGATAAATCGACCCTGAGGAGAATACTCTGTGTAGCAGTACACATGCAAAAATTCATACCATCTCACTGAACACAGAGAAACTCGACTGTTGAAGTTAGGATATCGGTAGACGTGGATGTTGCCAGCTGATAGGGAACTGAGAGATGTGGCGATGTTCGATATAATCAACTAACTCTCTTCGCGGCGCTGCCTGCTCAATCTGAGCAACCCGTGCCAGTCCCGATCTGATCTCCAGGCGCTCAGTGAAATCCGCCTCTTCTCCCGGTAGCCGTAGTATTTGCGCTAGGAGACTAGTTTCCTTTCCATTGCCGAGATGCAACCGCTTTGTAGGCCACTTGAGCGTTGAGTATTTATGCTGTGATGCGGGAACATGGGGGAATAAATATAAAAATTTGGATGAGTTTAATAACTGGTAGGAGGTCGGCGTCGCGAGTTGCGGGGCTTTTCCTGTGCTGTATCTCTCTCGGGCACGAAACCGGTTTTATTCTCCCCATAACCCCACTTACAATGACAGTTCGTTCTGTAGTGCTGAGATAGAAAACACTGCGATTGCTTCTGTGAAAAACTTAAGTAGTTTGTTTATTAATTAGTGAATAATTGACGTGAGTGGATACTTCATTGCGTCGATAAACTGCTCTCTGAACTTGCTCTGAGTTATTCCATAAATAAAAGTGTTTGTGAAGCAACTTAATACCAGCAGTATGTCTCCAGTATGTTCAAATATGTATTCCGAATCATTGTAATTATTTTGATCCAATCCGGCGATGGTGTAATAAAGGAATTCGGCAACACGCACCGACCACAGGGTGATGAAGCTTCCGGAGATGGTGAGAAGTAAGATCACAGACCTCCTCCTGCTCTCCATCTCCGGGTCACTGCGGTTCTCCGCCTTGCTCTGACCCCTCAGCCCCTTACGAACGCGACTGGTCACTAAAATGTGTCTGACTGTCAGAGCGTTGAACAGCAGTATTAACACGAACGGGAGTAACGGCGTTAGAACCGTAGAAAGCCGGTCATATCCCACCCACCCGGGATCCGTATAGTAGCCCGGCTTTGTAATACAGTCCCAGGGTATATTGTCAATCACTTTCACAGGACGATATCGAAAGAAGTAGGGTACATCCTTAAAACAGAGCAGAACGGTGGTTGTTGTCAGAACCGCAGCCGCAGTTTTTCCGGTGCAATACTTTGCTTTTCGCTTCTGGCAACAGATGGCGACAAACCGATCAAAGGTAAAGCTGACGGTGAACCAGACAGAACAGTCCGTGGCTGCCACCCTCACGAAAGAGATCGCGCTGCACACCGGGGTGATATCCAGGAAAGTCCCGGGAAAGTAATAATAACTGACCCGCCACAATAAGGCCTGAAAAATGACGGTCAGTAGGTCCACCGCTGCCATGGCCACCAGGTACCGAGTACTGCAGATGGAGAGGCCGCACTTTCCCCGGGACAGGATCACAATCGCCACTAAATTCACTGGGGGAACAGCAAAAAGATAGAGTGAATTACTGTATCGCCGCTCTGTCGATCTCAGGGCAGGGATAAGCTGGAATTTGCACTCCAGTCATTTCAGGAGGTTCAAAGTTTTCAGAGCGGGAGACGGAGATGCCTCACACGCGTGCATGCTGGGTGAAAGGTAACAGTGTTCTGTACTGGATAAAGAGCTGTGTTTGGGAATGATGTATTGTCGACTCATCACTGAGTGCGCTTTGGATAAATCTATGTAAATCTCCTACCATCAGTTTATCGACTGATGTGTAAAGGCTGGATACCTTGGCAGCTTTCTCAGGGGTAGTGTTCCCGTCCCCATGTCCTATCACATCCTCTATACGGCGAAGTCCTTCTCCCTCCGCCTCTGACGATTTACAAAATTCATTTCACCTGTTTGCATGTCTTCGTCTCCTGCTCGACTCTCCTTTGTCACTCACCCACAGGGGCTACGCTTGTCTCGCTTCTTTTATATTCTGCAACTGCTCTTAGCCGCGGCTCCTTTTCATTGTATCTAGGTATTAGATCAGAAAATTCCCATTTTCGATTTTAAATATTCTGTGTTACCCGCTGAACTTTTCAGGCATCTTTCATTTAGTGCTTAAAATATCTAATTTCTAAAGAAAAGCCGATGTAGATGCTTCGCAACAACTTGTCCTTCAGAATTTGCTCCAAAACATTGGAACATTATTCTGAATGATTTTCGTTTCTGAGCCGAGTATCACACGTACCTCATCCCGTCTAAAATTTAATGGACACCGCTGCACGAAAAATAGAATATTGAAACTAATCCTGGTACAGCAAAACACACAGACCCGTATTTGAATTTTCTATGCTCCCGATGGTTCGGAGTTTGAATCGCAAGCGATGTTTACCGGTCTTTCCTGAATCTCGCCGGGAATATGCTTTATACGTTTCATTCAAACTTACAGCAATTATTTAAAACAAAGCGCAATATATTTAAATTTCAAACTGAAGCATATTGCACTATCACTATGAAATAACACCAAGTAGGTCGTAAGGATACCGGTCACGTTCGATTATCGGAGTTCACGTTGCCAGCGAATTTGCATTGATATATGAAAACTGCCTTGCATGAATCCACTTCCCAAATCTTTGGCTCTACACCTGTTTAAGCTGCCGGTCTATTTTCAGCTGAGCCCACGCAATGAACGGCAAGGGAACTTCTGAACGAACACAGAGTTTTGTCACAATGTCTGCACGGCACTCCCTGATACACAACGCTGTCAGTAACTGAACGAGTTCAAATACCGTGTACACAAATCTGCAAATGTTAATTCTCCTCTGTTCTTACCAGGAACACCAATAACGGAAACGATCAAGTAATATATCTTTCTCACGCGGTAAAATGCTTCAAGCATACTGTGTAAGATTCAGACTGTCTGCCACCGGCCGCGATCTCACTGAAGAAACTCTGAGCTGATAAATCTCCACGCTAATTCATTTATACTCGCTCCGGCACACTGAATATTTAACACTACAAAAGGCTGGCGTGTTTTCCAACATCTCGGGTAAAAATAAACATGATGTCATTCAAGTAAAATCCCAATCGTGATGAGGTATGGATAGCTTGACACGAAATTGCAAAATCTCAAAGACTATTCGGGAAGTCAGTGAATGTTGTTGGGAAACAGTCTCTGGCTCACCTCTCGGTTTTATTATTATTGTTGTTGTTCGTCTTGTCCATTCCCAGGCTTTGCCGTCCATCGAATTTATCATCAATAGTATAATGTCATTGGGCTGCTCGGTTTCACTCTAGAAATTGTCTCGGTTACGAATGACAACAATAGGAACATGGCGTTTGTAATTTTCTGTTAATACAATAACCAATATAATCTATTTTTTCTTTGAATTAGGGAACAAAGAAATGACAGCCGAATTCAATAATTTCTGACATTTCCCACCGGGAGAGACGCCAGCAGTATGCCGGTTGTTCGAGATTGTCAAGGCACGGGAGTTGCTATGACCGAGGAGAAGGTGTTTGGGAGGCCGAAAGATGTGAATTTAAATTTGTTCTATAGACCAGGTGGACGAGACTTCAGCGTTCTGAAACAGGGATCTGACAGATTGTGGAAGCATTAGCGGTGAACGTTCAGTAAAACTGGATTTTGGAATAGTTCGCCTGACTAGAATATAGGCAATGTCAACCCAGCCAACTCGTTAAGGAGAGAGGTAATCAATAGACGGAACATTATACAACAGGTAGCTTGACCTCAGTCGATGTAAAGATGAACCATTATGAAGGATGAGCTTCGGTTAGATGTAGATACATAATAAAATCGGCCGAATTTTACCATGGTTTCCACAAGGGAAAATACGGCTTGAAAACTTTTGGAATTCTTTGTCAAAAGGAAAAGACAGACTAGATAATGGAGAATCAATGAATGCTGTTCCACTGGATTTTCAGAAGCCTTTTACAAGATGCCACACACGAGATTGCTAAAGAATATAGAACACCCTAGGTATTAATGGACGATGCTATGGTGCACAGAAGATTGGCTGAATAACAGGAAGCAAGCAGAGGACTAGTTCCCGTTCTCCGTTATCCAAACACCTCTGGAAATTTTGTGGTAAAGATTGACACATCTGATCTGCGCGGCATGGCTATATTCTCCCAGCGAGGACTGTACCAAAAGGTACGTTCTTGAGCCTTCTCCTCACGCAATTTCAAATCTCCGGCACCGTTATGGAGTAGGAAACAGGGATGTATTTCTCGCTAAATAGGCCTTGGATGAATGGAGGGATGTCTGAAACATCGAGCCCTTCCTGATCTGGCCTAACCACCAGATCTATATCTATTAATCACACCCGCCAAACTGTCCCGGTTCTTGCTTGCTGAAGCCGCCGCTTCAGAAAATTCTACTTCACAATCTCCATCCGACTCGCCTCCAACTACCTAAGGTTGAAGGCCCTGTCACGGCAGCTAGACACTGCTGAAACAGAGTTCGACCCTTAGTTCATTATTCTATCCTCGCAGGTTCTCTCCCCTCCACCTACCTGCACAAAAAGCAAGCATCGACACCGCCAGCGAGCACTCAAACGGGAGCAAAGCAATAGCAAAGACACAGACTTGCGGTTACCCGAAAGATTTCGCGTTTCACGCGGCATTGGACATACTGCAGGTTCTCTCTCTCCCTAATAAGGGAGAAAAAGATGTCTCCATTTTCCCAGTGAGCGGGGAAACCGAATGAAGAACTCGCTAGTTTACAATGATAATAGTCCGTTATTTCGCTTTTCTCGAGCTCTGTGCCTGAAGATCGCAAAGGTCCTGGGTCTTCGGGCACACAGCAGTAGATTTTCCGCCTCCCCCGACGACACACCGACCACCTGCCGTGACACCGACTCTCAATCCGCCCATGTCCAGAGCCCCGAGATCTAAGGCTTCCAATTCCGAGCCGGACTCTGAGGCGGAACCATTGGCGTGCAGAACAACGGTCAGTCCTCAAACCCGAGAACGGGTCTCGTTGCTCAATGAACCGATGTCAGCGTGTAACTCAAGGACAGGGTCTTCAAAAGAATCCTGAAAGGTAAAGAATAAATATATTAAAGATGGAACAAGGACTGTTTCCGAAGATGCAAGCAAATGATTCACAGTTTAGAGCCATCTTAATTTCGCTACGTACTCTAGATTTATTCTAGAGCACGATATACCTAGATTTTCTGCGACGCCAGTTCTTGTAACCTTCCATGATCGCAGATGCACGTCAGTTCGTCAATGCCTGTTTTCAGAGTGTCCAAACAGCGGCTTTCTTACCTCCTGCGGTGCCTAGAGTTTCCTCGACAATCAAATGCACACATCCCCATGGATTTCATAATGAGTTTACCACCTTCTGATAGGGCCACGTGATCATGAGTGTGGTAGAGCAGTTGTCCAAAGCGGCCATTTGATTGCCCTACCCAGGCTTTCGTCAGCCGATGAGACGGCGATCTTGGTTCGACAACATTTAGCTCACCTCCACTGCTTCCGCCAGGACATAATGCAGTGCCGGCGCTCCGAATTCGTCTCCGATCCAGAGAGTGTACCATTCCCTCCTCCGACATCAGTAAAGTTCTCCTCTGGTTATTATCAGCAGACCAACGGTCAGTCAGAATGAAAAAATCAGCAGTTTTATACGTTTTTCAATGATTTGCCGTCTCTAATCTTTCTACATGGGAAAAGTATTTTCTCTGCACCGAGCAATCCCAAAAGCTATACGCCTACTCAGCAACGGGTATGTCACCCTTTGATGTCTTTATGGCTACCAGCCTCCGCTGTTCCCTGCAGAGGAGCCCGGTGTAGGTTCCGTTAGCCACAGCCATGCACTTCCAGGACGGCATTTAGGACCATCCTAGCTGCCAACTATGCCTATTGCCGCCGTGCCAATTACCCTGCAGTACAACCAGACCTAACAGGCTTGGGAAACTTGTTGGATGTACACCAGATATCCGCCCCTGCACAACTATTTTCGGAAGCTCTCGCTCCGGTTTGAAGATCATGCAGTGCATTCACTTAGTCACTTACTGTCCCCAGCTGCCACCGTCCCTCAGGATCACACCTCACAACCACAAAGTCTACCCCAAGCAGGCCGTCTGTTGATCACACAACCTACCTGAGTCTGCAGCACCAAAACCTCTGCTGGTGGAATCTGATCCTTTGTACACGACTCCCACGTTGTTGCATGCACGTTGCTTTGGACGATCCATGAGAAAGGATGTCGTTATTGCATCTTGGATCAATCGCTCAGCGAAGAGTTCCATCGAATCCATCCGAAACATCCTGAACCGTTACAGACCGGCCGTCGTTGCCGGATCCTAGCCGCTGACACCTCCTAGCACGCACGAGGAAATCTGCATCTTTGAAATATTTCGATGATTTTAAGTTCCCTGGCCCCCAGCGCTTTATTTTCACCATGGATGTCCAGTCCCTATATACTTCCATCCCCCACTAGGAAGGTCTGAAAGCTCTACGCTTCTTTTTGGATTTCAGACCTTATCAGTTCCCCTCTACCACCACTCTGCTCCGTCTAGCGGAATTAGTCCTTAAACTTAATAATTTCCCCTTTGGCTCCTCTCACGTCCTCCAAACTAAAGGTGTAGCTATGGGCACCCGTATGGGTCCTAGCTATGCCTGCCTTTTTGTTGGATTTGTGGAACAATCTATGTTCCGTGCCTATTCTGGTATCTGTCCCCCACTTTTCCTTCGCTACATCGACGACTGCATTGGCGCTGCTTCCTGCACGCATGCAGAGCTCGTTGACTTTACTAACTTTGCCTCCAACTTTCACCCTGCCCTCAAGTTTACCTGGTCCATTTCAGACACCACCCTCCCCTTTCTAGATCTTTCTGTCTCTATCTCTGAAGACAGCTTATCTACTGATGTCTACTATAAGCCTACGGACTCTCACAGCTACCTGGACTATTCCTCTTCTCACTCTGTCTTTTGTAAAAATGCCGCCCCCTTCTCGCAATTCCTCTGTCTCCGCCGCATCAGCTCTCAGGAAAGTCTCGGCCCGAAACGTCCACTGCATATATTCCTATAGATGCTGCCTAGCCTGCTACGTTCCCTATCTACCCAGCTATCTACCC
Organism: Mobula birostris; assembly: GCF_030028105.1. Lineage (NCBI taxonomy): Eukaryota > Metazoa > Chordata > Chondrichthyes > Myliobatiformes > Myliobatidae > Mobula > Mobula birostris. The sequence continues at coordinate 34,419,922 of NC_092382.1, read as the reverse complement.
TGTCACTCACTAAATACTCGTCATCTGCAGCCTATTTAACCCCAGCACTCAACCACCGTCCTTGTTCTATCATCGAAACAACCGTCCTCAGCCGGTCGACCCTAGCTTTCACTCTGCCTACATAAAGTATACCTTGTTAACCGTTGTGTTTAGTTGCATTTCACTCTTGTTTCGTGGCCCCTCGTAGATTTTTATTTCAATTTTATCGACTATTATTAACAGGGCTTAGCCATTTCGAAACGAGATCAGTTGCGTTCTGAGAAATTGGAATCTACTTGCATTGCGATAGCGACTTTGTTGCAGATGGAATGTTGAAGCCGGTGTAGGGGGAAGATAGTAATCCTCCATTAGTGGTGGGCGGTGCAGCTGAAGGACAGGAGCATCTGGTCTAACTCTTACTCGAGTTGTTATTTGTGCTATTGCTTGGGGCAGTAATGCCAATACGGTCCACGAAGACAACAACTAAAAACAGAAATGCATAAAATACAGGACTGCACTTACCTGAAGTCTTTGATCTAGCTCGTGGGCGATCAGCTGACTGACTGCAGCGATCGCTCAAGGAGTTGTATAAATCACCAGCTGAATGTTCCACAGAGAGGATAAATTTAAAATATGGATTCTTAGCAGTGCATTTCAGTGAATGACCAGCGTACGCTGTGACATCATCACGTTGGTCAGCGACTGTGCAGAGGAAACAATATTATCATAATGGTCAACAATGGGGTGGATTAGTAATGACGCCGTCAGCGTTGCCCGAAATGATATCATCATCTCAGTTTAGTGATGGCTGAGAAGCAGTGATAACATCAGCAATGGCAAGTGACGTTCAATGAAAGCCGGTACAGACCATTCTACTTATGTAACGGAAGTATCAATACGAGCAGTAAACCAGGCCCTTAATCATTCAAACAGTTCAATATTACAGACAAAGTGTCCGCTTTATGTCAGATGTCGTGCAATCCCAGTCCAGGTAGTGACACTGCAAAAGATCAGACAGATGAGGGTGAGTGCGCTTGTTGAATAGTTTGAGCAACTTCATCTGACTGTGTTTCACTTCAATCTCCATTTGCAGAGACCTCTTCAGTCTGTTCATTTCCTCTTATTACAGCAATATTTACAAATCATTTCAAAATCTTTCAGAAGATAATTCTCTTATTTTCCTTACACATATCCGTACAATAACGAGTTAACTAGGTCGCTTCTTGACTGTAATTAATCTGATTAGGATTGTGTAATAATTCTCCCTTGTTGTTGTTATTACATATCTTGCTTGAAACCACAAAAAAATGTGTGTATTTATTCGCAGCATCAGAACAACATATATTTCGTTCAAATGTTATGTGTATTAAATATCTGCTAAACATGGGTTAAAGCTGTAAATGACGTCGGCTCGATATTCTAATGCTCTCCGATGGTTAGATTATCAGCACTCACCGATACAAGGCGCACTTATTTGCATAATTTATATTCTTTACCCACTGAGTAATGCCGGATTTGCATTCGAGCCTGGAGCGCGCAAATATAAGACCGTAAGATGTCTTGAAAATAAATGAATAGCACCGAATTTCATTTAGATATACAAAAATAAAAAGTGCCAGTTAATCGCTAGATTTCTCTGGTTGCCTCGAAATAAAAACGCGGCCCAAACTGATGATACAAAAAATATGAGTGAGTATTTTTCGTAACCGCCTGGTCATTCTTGAAAATAGTAACAAAATGTAAGTTCAATGTCTTTCTGTTCTGCTGTTATTTTGGTCGCGTGTTGGTACATTGTCCTTGCACCTCTCTCTCAGTACTGTATAACCGGCAAACTTCAATCCAAAACGACACGTTCCACGGAATGGAAATACTGCCAGTCATCTGGTATTATGCATCCAATCACGAATTCCGACAATCGTTGTAGTTTTGAGGAATTCATTCTGCAGTTTGTAAGTTTTGGCATTATCAGCATTTTTATTCGCTGGCAAAGAACCGGAACTGACCAATAAATCCATGACAAATGTGTGCTGATATCGAGTGTCAGTGTGATCAGATGACTGTCAGATCATCTCTGACAGTGTGATTGCGTTGAGGAACATGACTATAAAGATGGATGTTTTCTCTGTGTCGATCAACAGACTGGACGAGCAATGAAAGTACCACTATAGCCAGAGGTGAGTCCGAATATGCAATGATATTCTCCCTGTGATTAGCAGTGAGACCGGATTGGCTGTGATAATAACACTGCGTTACTGAGGGAACTGAACAAGCAGAGATCTTATCTGTATGGTTGGTGATAGGTGTGAACAAGCAGTGATGATACCAGTGTGCTTAGTGATGAACAATTGGAGCGTCGACAGTTCCAGTCATTCCCGTAATGGATACACCTGAAGGAGGTAAATAACCAATCTGTTATCCTTCGCTATCGATGGTGAAATGTCATGATGTTTTTCGGAAAAATATTCTCATTTGAGCAATGTACCATAAGTATTATTGTCACCAGTTCGGTTATAATTAGCAGACGCGCAAGCCGCTGTAACAGGTAAGGAACAATCACACAATTGGGAGTATTCCATGACACCACACTGCTTTTCCGCCCCCCCGCCCCGCACTGGCCTTGTGGGATCTAGTATCAAACAGTGAGCCGGATGAGGTGACAAATGTCTCCGTTGCTGAGCATGCCGGACATTTTAAACACAACTCCCTAACCTTTACCGTGTGGGGACACACTTTGAGGGCGATAAATAAATGTCCACAGTATATCTGACGAGTGTCCCAGGGGCGGTCGGTGCCCACACTGCGGATAAAGTGGGGTACATACTGTGGAATGTGGTGTAGAGGGAGCCCCACACTGTGACTGACCCGTGTGCTGGGAGACCCCGATGCCCACACTGTGGTTAAGTTGTAGCACACACTGTGACCGGGATTTTGAGGGAGCCTAGATTGTTCTGGAACAGGTCTTCAAGACATTATCTCGGACCGTGATCCACACTAAAATTTATACTTATGGATAGCGTTCTGTAAACTGATGGGGGCAACAACAATTCTTTTCTCTTGGTTTCGCCCATACTCCGACGGCCAGACGGAATGAACCAACCAAGATGTAAGATACCTGGCCTTGGAAAGACCTGGTGAATGATGTGACCAAACACGAGGAAATCTGATGATGCTGGAATTTCAAGCAACACACACAAAAGTTGCTGGTGAAGGCAGAAGGCCAGGCAGCACCCTGACGAAGGGTCTCGGCCCGAAACGTCGACTGTACCTATTCCTAGAGATTCTGCCTGGCCTGCTGCGTTCACCAGCAACTTTTGTGCGTGTTGAATAATGTGACCAGTTGATTTTGGCAGAAGTCGCCCTCAACACCTTACAACATTCGGCGCAGTGGATTTCACCGTTTAAGTGCCAGTTTGGTTATCCACGGCCTCTCATTTTGGAATAAGAATCCGAGGTGAGGTTCCCTGCAACCGAAGATCTCCTCCAACTCTGCAAGCACAAAATGATTAGGGGAAGATCGATTTTGCTGACTGCCCGGAGAACGGAGACCAAGGCGAACCGAAAGAGATATCAGGGACTGGTTTATAAGTCTGCGACTGGTAGCCTGCCGTAGAGAGAGGTGTTGGGTCCTTTGTTGTATGCCATTAATGTCAATAATTTGAATAATATTGTGGTTAACGATCAGCAAATTTGCGGATGACACCAAGTTTAGGGGTGTAGTGGACAGCGAGGAATTCTATCATGCCTTGCAGCGGGATCGGCATCAGCTGGAAAAGTGGGCTGGAAAAAAAAAAGGAAAGTGAAATTTAATGCAGAAAAAATCACTTCCGTAGAGCCATCTAGGGTAGATCTCACACGGTTAACAGTATGGCACGGAAGATTGTGATAAAACTCAGGGATCTCGGAACACAGGTAAGTAATTGGTTGAAAGTAGCGTCACATGTAGATAGAGTCGTAAAGAAAGCTTTTACCACTTTATCCTTCATAAATCAATGTATTGAGTACTGAAGATGGGATGTTATTTTGAAATTGTATAAAAAGAGTTTGAAGCGCGATTTGGTGCATTGCGAGCAGAAACTATGGAAACAAAGTTTAACAGTGCAGCGGAAATGCCCAAGGATGTTGCTGGGTCTGTTGGACCAGAGCTGAAGGGAAAAATTGAATAGGATAGGATTGTATTCTTTAGAACGTAGAAGATTGGGAGGAGATCTGATAGAAGTATACATAGTTACTTGGGGTTTGATAAAGTAAATGCAAGTAGGCTTTTTCGACTCAGATTGGGCGGAAATACAACCAGAGGTCATGGATTAAGGGAAAAAGGTAAGACATTTGAGGGGATCATGAGGGTTTACTTTCTCATCCCAAGGGTCTTGAGAGTGGGGAATAAATTGCCAGCGCAAGTAGTGCAGGCACACTGCTTGGTTTCAACGTTTAACAGAAGTTTGGATTGGAACAAGGATAGTCGGGATATAGAAGGCTAAAGCATATCGATGGGAATTGACATTTTAAGTGTTTTTAGCAGGCAATAATGGGCCGAATGTTCTGTTTCTGTACTGTACTTCTCCATGACTCTATATCTGTCTTCAGATTCTGCCTGATCTTTTCTCAGCATCTGCTATTGATCAAAATAACATATCACGCTGCCGAGCGCGCAGGACAGTCGGATCTTGGTGTCCAAACAGAAAATAATCAGAGTCCAACCAGAGTCCGCAGCAGTGGGTAGCTACGATGAGGAACATGAGCTGTCAGGATCCCTATGTTTAGGGCCGATTGAACGTACAGGCCAAACATCATCTGCTCCAATAGTTTGTCTGGAGATAGACTCGGCATACAATCTGGGGAAAAAGAGCTAAGTGTTCAGTTTGCAATTAACTCAGAATGGTGGGGAAAATCATGTTAAAATTCTGCAAATACTATTTGCTGTGCTGAGGCATTCTTGGCAAATCGTGGAACACCGGAGTACTAAACCAAAGGAGGAAAAAGGCCGCCTGGAATTTCCGAGGCCGACGGTGCGATGGAGGCATGAGATGAGATGGGAAATATATTGTGATTGTGATCTGCCTTTCCCCACAGTTGTGGCCTCACTTTAATAAAAGAGTACAGACTCTCCCATATTGTTCATTTCTTGAAAAGTTTCACGAAGGACGAACACGGAAATGAAGGACAGGGTCATTAGTAGATAAATTATTATAAAGGGCGTTTTGGACAGTCTGGGTTTGCATGCAAAAATTAGGAGACCTATTAGGGATTATCAGCATCAGCGTGAGTTTTCTTTTTTTGCAGTGATGTACTTTTGCGCAAATTTGACAGAGGTTTCAGAGCAGTAACGAAGTGAATAAGTGGGGAAGGGCCATTGTATTTTGTCCACCGGATCGCAATAAAGCATTTCATCACATCATAGATGGTATAAAGGCTTTGTAAAGCTTGTGTGCGGTATCTTTCATATACTGTAACAGTATTGTCCCCTTGAGATGCATGAGTTTTCAATTGCCAGTATCTTTTGTAATTCGCTCTCAGTTGAGTCTCTGGCAGTGGATATGGCATGCAAATGTGTGTCGATGTATGTTGTCAGAAATTTAAAACGAGGTCTTGCAGATTGAAAAGAGTCCTTGCACCGACCACACTGTTTCTGATTTTCCTTGAAAAAACATCCCCCACTTGGATTTATTTCAGACTCAGTAAACGATTGGCAGCCCTTCTTGGGCTATTGAATGCAGACAGGATGCCTTTACGTCGCCAGATTTTGATGACGTCTACCCGATTGAAATCTTGTCAATATTTATTGCGGGTGTTTTGTTCAAAATTTCTGTTTAAAGTGTTGACAGTCAAGCTGATCTTGTGGGCAGCAGATCCCGAACGTGTTTCCTGAATCATAAAGGTAAAGATCATCGTAAAACTGAACCGGAAATCTGAATAGAATCCACATTACTGTTCAAAGATAAACGCTCAAAATGTATGTATTATCAAAGTACAGAGATGACAGCATACACCTCCCCGAGTTTCATCTTATTGAGGGCATTCACAGAAAATATAAAGCAACGCAATCGAATCAATGAAGAACTACACGCAGCAGGCAAACAGACGACTTGCAAGCGACAACAAATTGCGCAAACACAGAAATAAATAGCAATAATAACAAAGTAAATAACACATATTGAGCACGTGTTATAAATTATTGAAAGTGAATTCACAGGTTGTAGAATCAACTCAGTATTGGATTGAGTGAAGTTATCTACTCTGGTTCTGGAGCCTGTTGTTTGAGCGGTACAAATTGTTGCTGAACAATCCACCGCGAACATAACAGAACTTGGTTAGATAACGTGCCGAATCTTTGCAAACTTCTAAGAAAGCAGAAAGGCTTTATTGCTGGGACCATAAGACCATAAGACCATAAGATGACAATGGAACACCACTCCCGGCCTCACCAGTGTAATCCAATGGAAAGCAAAGCAATGTGTTTGGCACATGCTTGGCTGCAGGAGCTGTCTGATAGATGTTTCGTTACGTCCAGCGGTTTAAGGGCTCCATTCCGGATTTTCTGATAGATGGTTTACTTGAATTCCCTAGTGAGGAATTGCCTATGAACCTCAGCTTGTTTTTTGCGGACTTTGTCGAAATAGAATTATATCCATATTTTGCCTTGTTACTGGAGGAATGTGGGAATTTCACTTTATGCGTGGGTATTAGATAAAGATGAGGAGTTGATGGTATTCACTTTTATTTACATGAATGAGAGGAGTTTTATCCGCTTGTTTTGATAAATGAGTTATGAGCTGATAATATACAACATAACGGAACATCTTGACAGGAACGTGGAGAACATGTTTGCTGCCTCAGGGGGAGCTGCAACAGGTGAAAATAGGTGGGATAGCGTATCTTTGGGATTTTCTTCCTCAAAGTTTCCAAAGCGGTGTCTTTTCGATGTGTTTAATTCCACAGAAGACAGATTCTTGACAGGCAAGAGAGTGACGTGTTGCAGGCTGTGGCAGGCTTGGGCCGCTCAGATCACAGTTCAGTCGTGACCCCAGAATCATAGACACTGACGGAACAGGACTGAGAGGCCGAAAGTCCTGCTACTAATTTAATATGCCAGCAGCAACTTCCGACAAATGGACCCAGTGAATTTAACACCCAGAGTTTTTCCATCAGTCACTCATGAAAAAAGGTTGATGTATGTGTAAAGTGAATGCGATGTCAGGCAAATTCACCAGCGGGAGATCGTCTTAATTTCATATGATTGCTGCGGTCTGTAAGTGAGCAATAGGCTGCAGGAGAAGGGCGTCCTTATCTTGCTGTCAACTTTGACCGGTTGTTATCTCTGGGAGATGGTTATCTCGGTACAGTTCCTCCTCAATCGGTACATTACTGTAATGGTTCAACTGCGGAGTTCTGTTAAAAATGGGTGTTTATGAACAGGCTGACCTTGAAGTTAGCTCCAGGCAGCTGGGGCACAGTTAAATCCGGAGAAAGGAAATGCCCAGTCTACAAAAAAAAACTCCATGTATAGTGTTTCACCAGATTTCACAGCGCCCTTCCTTCTGCTGTCTCTGTGCAATAAACCCACAGCGATCTTTGCCCTGAACTGTCGCTGGAAGATTATAATCAGACAATAAACTGGTCCCAAGGTGATCAATAAATCAAAGCGATGACACCAACCGAACCTGACCAGGATAAGAGTTGTGATTCCTCTCTGGAGCGGATCAAATTTTCTAGAGAAAACTCATCATTGTACCCTGTCCAAATCCAATGTTCGGCGTTCAGTAACGCTCTTCTGCACCCCACTTTTGGAGCGCATGGTTATTTAAGTAATTGTCGCCTTCCTCTCGGATTTAATCAGTCTGGCCAATCTGCTTAATCTCTTTGATTAACAAGGCGCATTCACCCTCAGATTGCTGCTCACTGGATTTTCTTTCGTTTTGTTTCGTACCATTCTCTGTAAACCGAGTCTTTTGTGCGTGAAGGTCCCAGGAGATGGAAAGTTGCAGTAATGCTCATGCCCCCCTCTCTGGCACAAGTGGTCATTCCACAGTCAAGGTCAGTTAGATGACAGTTATTCCAGATTCGGATGTTTGTGCCACGGTCCGGTACGTTGATTCCTCATTGTCTGTTATTTTCTCTTTCCTTGTGTTTTACGGGCTCCTTGACTAAGGCACCTGTTTCTCATGCGAACGGGCAGCATAAAATCTCCGGCTCACATCTACTCCGGCTGGACCGTTACCGTAGCCAGTGCGGCAATGCATGTTCCGGGCCGCCAAGAATCGTAGACTCTAAGTTGCATCGGTGTCTGGGGTTGCTTTGAGAATTTTGTCGTTGTCGTGTCCAGCTGAGAATGCCGGCCGTTTGCCGCTACTCCGAGTCAAGATGCGAATTCTGTCGTTTTCATGTCCGGCTGAGTATTGCTGACCGTTTGCCGCTGTTTCGAGTTAAGATAATAATTGTCTGTCGTTGTATGGTTTTGTCGTCTCGTGTCCAGCTGAGTATTGTCAGCCGTTTGCCGCAACTCCGAGTAAGGAATTCTGCCCCTTTGTGTCCAGCTAAGCGATTGCCAGCCGTTTTCCCTTCATGTGCTACTCCGTGTCAAGATCCGTGTTGCCTTTTGTTGTTGGTTTAGTCGCCTCGTGTCCAACTGAGTATTATAGATTTTGCAATGTTCTCATTTGACCCTGTACCAAAGGCACGGGTTATACCTGTACTTGAGATGAACGAACGTCCTTGCAGCCAGGACTGCTGGAGCTGCAGGAGTCGGTTTAAATCCAGTCGTTGCGGGATGGGAACCCCAGAGTGTTCGTTCAGATGATGAACCAGTTGATATTCAGGTAGATGCAATGTTCAGAGAGACTGTGGAAGGATTGTCTGTGGACAGGGCATCATGTAGTGAAAAACAGCAACAGTCCCCGCCCCCCCCCCCCCCCGCTCCCTCGCTCCCCCTCTCACACTCCTTTTTTTTGTCGGTGTTAATCGCGGGAGTCAGGAACTCTTTCAACTCAATGACCAGTGAAAGTAAAGCCTTTGATTCCATTCAAAACCCAGTTCCTTTATAAAGAGTAGGGTTGTATTGTCATCGAGGTGAACATGGGGGAATGCGTAACGGAAGTTTAAATTACATCAGCAGCTTTTTCGGTGAGCCGAGTGGCCCACTTATGCATTTGGTGTGTTGATTAGAAAAGTTCTGACAGTTTGATTAGCCAATATAACTTCTGCATATTAATTACATTGTGGAACTGAAAGTAAACACTACATTGATTAAGTAAATACATGGAGATTTGAGTTGTACCCCATCGGCTACGTTCGGTGAGCTGGCCAGCACGGTATGAGACCGAGGTTCGCGTTCCCCTTTCCCTGTTGCTGACTCTACGGTCTCCCCATTTACCGCACGCACCAGCTCTCATTGGTGACAGCAAATGCCAATTTAGCATACCAACCATTGGGGATATGGGTTTCGTCATTAAGGAGTCCCCCCGCCCACACGTGGACACTGCCACATGTATACTGCCCTGAGTCCCGTGAAAGATCCAATAAGCTCGTTTTTTTAATGCCGCTCTTCTTCGACAAGGACTTGGCGGAACTGTAACCGCGACGGATTGAACTGGGAGATCAGGGGCTGTATCTCCTCTGAAGTGGCGAGGATAAAGAAGGTTTCAGTATAGTTGTAGCGGACACCGGTGATGAGTTGCCCTGCAAGTGCAGTTGGTGTGTGTGTGTGTGTGTGGGGGGGGGTGATTTTGAGAGCAACTCACCAACTTTCTATATGACACAATGGGCTTGAGGGACCCAGTGGCCGCCTTTTGTTTGAGGTTTCTGGGTTTAAACAATGGAATAAACAAACCCATCTTGGGCCAGCAGGCTGTCCCAGTGGGTGTTGTGGGGACAGATGCTTGGAGTATGGTTGCTTCCTCTCTGAATTAGCAATTTATCTGAAGGACAGAATGCAACATTTACAAGTCTGGTATTCACTGAAAACATATGTATTTATTCTGTATTTTGTTTATGATACAATCATTGTCCGACTTCTGTTCAAGTTTAATAGTCATTCAAAACATACGTAAAAACCCATGAATACAGCCAAATACAACAGCGTTACCGCACGCTAAGCCTCCTTGCTGGAAACTGCATCTCTAAGATACCCCAAAGGCGTAGGCATTTTCTAAGTAATATTATCTATCCATCATAGCCTCTGTCATCTTCTCCTTCTTTTACCTTCTATTCTCCCTAACATGAGAGTCTTCTCCAAGGAATCCTGTCTTCTCATGATGTGGCCAAAATATTTCAGCTTTTTAAGCTTCCTAGTGAGCAGTCTGCCTGTATTTTTCAAGTATTGACATGTTGGATCTTCTTAACACTTTCTTCCAGCATGAAGATAGGTGGAGGGGAATGTGGTTTTGAGGAATTAGAAAGACCACAGACGGACACGGACCGATTAAGAAACTGGACAAAGAAGTGGAATACAGTGTTGAGAAATGTATATTCATGCACTTTTGTAGACGGAATGAAGGGGTTAGTTACTTTCGAAATACAAAAGAAAACTGAGGTGCAAACAGACCTCAGGATTCCCTAAGGATTAATTTGTAGGTTGAGTCTGAGGTGAGAAAGGTGAATGCGATGTTAGCATCCATCTCAAGAGGACTGGAATATAAAAGCAAGGATGTAATGTTGAAAATTTATAAAGCACTGGTGAGGCCGCACTTGGAGTATTGAGAACAGGTTTACGCCTCTTAATTTCAAAAGCAATGTGCTGAAACTCCATAGGGTTCAAAGATTGTTCACGGAAATTATTCCACGATGAATGGCTTGTCATAGAAAGAGAGCTTATCTGCGCCTGTATTCACTGGAATTCAGAAGAACGAGGAGTGAGGAGTGACCTTACTGAAATCTATTGAATGGTGAAAAGACTTGATAGAGTGGTTGCGGAGATGATGGTTCCTCTGGTGGGATAGTCTACAAGCAGATAACGCTACATCAGAAGAGAGGGACACCTTTTTAGAACGGGGTGAGCAGGAGTTTATTTTGCGAAGGCATGCTGAATCTGTGGAAGTTTTTTTTTTGCCACAGGTTGCTGTGGAGGCCAAATCTATGTGTGTATTTAAGACAGACGTTCTTACTTTCTTTACTGGTCAGGGCATGAAACGATGTGCTGAGAAGGCAGGAGATCGGGAATGTCAGGAAAATTGGATCAGCAATGAAGAAAGTGCGGAGCAGACTCGATGGGCCAAATGGACTAATTCTGCTCCTATATCGTATGGACGAAGGGAGATAGAATAAAACATAGAATAGTATATCACGGGAACTCGCGTTTTGGAATCAAATCTGGAATCATTTTCCTGAACCTCCTTTTAACCCTCTCCACTCTTCACGCATCCTTTCTCATGTTAGGAGCCCAAACCTGCGCACAATACTCTAAGTGACGGAGGAAAGGACAGTTGGTTCACAATAGAAAAAGCTTGGAGACAGTGAGAAAGAGGGGATAGGCAGGTGATAAAGAAGGGTCGCGCTCAGTCCTATGGTTTGAGATGCGTCTATTTTAATGAGAGGAATATCATGAATAAATCGGATGAGCTTAGAGAGTGGATCAGCACTTGGAGCTGTGATGTTGTGGCCATTACAGAGACTTGTATGGTGCAGGGGAAGGAATAGCTACTTCAAGTGCCAGGCTTTAGATGTTTCAGAAAGGATAAAACGGGAGCAAAAGAGGTGGGGGCGTGGCACTGTTGATCAAAGATAGTGTCACGGCTGCAGAAAAGGAGAAAGTCAGGGAGGGGTTGTCTACGGAGTCTCTGTGGGTGGACGTTAGGAATAGGAAGGGGTCAATAACTCTACTGGGTATTTTTATAGACCACCCAATAGTAACGGGGAAATCGAGGAACAGATAGGAAGAAAGATTCTGGAAAGCAGTAATAATAACAGGCTTGTTGTGGTAGGAGATATTAATTTCCCAAATATTGATTGGCATCTCCCTTGAATGAGGAGTTTAGATGGGATAGAATTTGTTCGGTGTGTTCAGGAGGGTTTCTTGACACGATATGTAGATAAGCCTACACAAGGAGAGGCTGTATTTGATCTGGTATAGCGAAATGAACCTGATCTGGTGTCAGGTTTCTCAGTGGGAGAGCATTTTGGAGATAGTGATCACAATTCTATCTCCTTTACCATAGCATTGGAGAGGGATAGGAACGGACAAGTTAGTGAAACTTTTAATTGGAGTAAGGAGAAAAACGAGGCTATCAGGCAGGAACTTGGAAACATAAATAGGAAACAGATATTCTCAGCGAAAAGCAGGGAAGAAATGTGGCAAATATTCAGGGAATATTTGCATGGGGTTCTGAATAGGTACGTTCCAATGAGACATGGAAAGGATGGTAGGGGACAAGATCCGTGGTGTACAAAGGCTGTTGTAAATCAAGTCAAGAAGAAAAGAAGATCTTAGGAAAGATTCAAAAAACTTGGTAATGATATGAATCTAGAAGGTTATAAGGCTAGCATGTATGAGCTGACGAATGAAATTAGGAGAGCTAGAAGGGCTGTGAGAAGGCCTTGGCGGACAGGATTAAGGCAAACCCAGAGGCATTCTACAAGTATGTGAAGAGCAAGATGATAAGATGTGGTTGAATAGGACCGATCAAGTGTGACAGTACAAAAGTGTGTATGGAACTGAAGGAGTTAGCAGAGATAGTTAATGAATACTTTGCTTCAGTATTCACTACGGAAAAAAAGATCTTGGAGATTGTAGGTATGAATTACAATGGACTGAAAAGCTTGAGAATGTAGATATTAAGAAAGCGGATGTGTTGGAGCTTTTAGAAAGCATCAAGTTGGAAAAGTCACCGGGACCGGACGGGATGTACCCCAGGCTACTGTAGAAAGAGAGGGAGGAGATTGCTGAGCCTCTGGCAATGATCTTTGCATCATCAGTGAGGACGGGAGAGGTTCCAGAGGATTGGAGGTTGCGGATATTTTCCCTTTTTCAAGAACGAGAGTAGGGATGGCCCAGGAAATTATAGGCTAGTGAGTCTTACTTCTGTGGTTGGTAAGTTGATGGAGAAGATCTTGAGAGGCAGGATTTATGAACGGTTGGAGAGGCATAATATGAATAGGAATAGTCAGCATGGCTTTGTCAAAGGCAGATCGTGCCTTAGAAGCCTGATTGAATTTTTTGAGAATGTGACTAAACATATTGATTAAGGTAGAGCTGCAGATGTATTGTATATGGATTTTAGCAAGACATCTGATAATGTACACCATACAAGGCTTATTGAGAAAGTAAGGAGACATGGGATCCAAGGGGTCATTGTTTGGTGGATCCAGAACTGGCTTGCCCACAGAAGGCAAAGAGCGATTGTAGACAGGTCATATTCTACATGGAGGCCGGTGAACAGTGATGTGCATCAGGGATCTCTTCTGGGATCCCTACAGCTTGTGATTTTTATAAATGACCTGGATGAGGAAGTGGAGGGATGGGTTAGTAAATTTTCGGATGACCACAAAGGTCGGGGGAGTTGTGAATAGTGTGTAGGGCTGTCAGAGGTTACAACAGGACATTGATAGGATGCAAAACTGGGCTGAGAAGCGGAAGATGGAGTTCAACTCAAAGGGTGAAATGGTTCATTTAGGTAGGTCAAATACAATGGCAGAATATATTGGTAAGAGTCTTGGCAGTGTGGAGGATCAGAAGGATCTTGGGGTCCGATTCCATAGGTCACTCAAAGCTCCTACGCAGGTTGACTCTGTGGTTAAGAAGGTATAATCTACATTGGCTTTCATCAATCTTGGGATTGAGCTTAAGAGCCGAGAGGTAATGCTGCAGCTATATAGGACCCTGATCAGACCCCACTTGAACTACTGTGGTCACTTCTAGTCGCCTCACTATGGGGATGACATGGAAACCATAGAAAGAGTGCAGAGGAGATTTACAAGGATGTTGCCTGGATTGGGGCACATGCTTTCTGAGAATAGGTTGAGTGAACTCGTCCTTTTATCCTTGGAGCGACGGAGGATGGGAGTTGATTTGATAGAGTTGTACAAGATAATGAAAGGCATTGATCGTGTGGATAGTCAGAGGCTTTTCCCCAGGGCTGAAATGGCGAGCACGAAAGGGCATATTTTTAAGGTGCTTGGAAGTAGGTACAGAGGAGATGTCAGGAGTATTTTATTTTTTACGCAGAGAGTGGTGAGTGCGTGGAATGAGCTTCCGGGTGCGTTGGTGGAGGAGGAAACGATAGGGTCCTTTAAGAGACTCGTGGATGGCTACATGGAGCTTAGGAAAATGGAGGGCTTTTGGTAAAACCTAGGTAGTTCCAAGGTACATGTTTGGCACAGTTTTGTGGGCCAAAGGGCCTGTATTGTGCTGCATGTTTTCTATGTTTCTATGTGTTACATCATCATGACTTCATAAATTCTCAAAAGTACATCATTTCTTTTATATTACAGTCCTGTTGAAAGCATTTGCTTTCTTCACCACCGGCTCAGCCTGTATATTAATATGTAGGGAACCGCACAAACACTCACGAGTCTCTTTGCACCTTTATAAAAATTATTTTTGGCCAGATTGTCAATTATCTCCACACAATTAAAATGGTCATTCTGCTTATTATTCTCATGTACCGAGGGGCAATGAAAATCTTGTTTAGCATACAGACCATACCGATCAAAAGAACAGAACAGTACATTGAGGTGATATAAGATAAAACAATAACAGAGAGTAGTAAAGCATTATTGTTATAGAGAAGTTGCAGGGCAGGTAGACATATAGTGCAGGGTCATAACAAGTTATATTGTGAGGTTACAGTCCACCTAATCTAGCTGGGGGTCGTTCAATTTGCTTATAACAGCGAATGGAAGCCGTCCTTATGCCTGGTTGTAGTGTTTTCCATTTTTTATCTTCTACCCGAAGTGGGATGCCAAACTCTCCAGGATTGTGAGGTTATGCTGTGCCTGCTGTCCTGATCACCCAGGAAGTGCAGGCACAGTCCACGGTTGGCAGATAGGTTTCCGTGATATCGTCAGCTCTCCACAGCTGTCTGCAGTTCTTTGCTGTCACGAGCAAAACAGTAGCCGTACGAACGCGTGAAGTACCCTTTTGGGATACTCTCTATGGTAGGTTGATGAAATTTAGTGTGGGACAGAGACACATATCAAAGTTCCTAGACTTTGTTCTAACTTGAACAATTGAGAATCGATTCATTCAATACTAATTTAGTATCTGTGCATCCCTGGAGGACCATCTGTGACTGTCATTGATCCTTTCTCCCACGTGGTTCCATCAGCTTATCCCATGCTAATTTTGTTCAAACTCTGTCCAGCTTGTATCCCGTCAAGTTAGTGATACATATCAACCATCTTGTTCAACCTCTGCCCAGCCTGCATCACCACCAGCTCTGTTATTTCCCCTTTCGTTTATTTTCTGTTCCTTACCTCTTGAGTGTGTCTTGCATTTGTAGCTTGTTAACACAGGTAACTGCGAGATCATTTTCAAGGAATTGTGGATCTGCATCCCCATTTAAGTTCATTTTGTCACATACCGCAGACCATTGGCATTACCTGTACAAGTTATACCCCGGTTTATCTTGCCAAATTGCAACAGCTCCCTGTTGTTTGCATTAAATTCCCTCTGCCAGTTTGTAACCTAAATTCCCAGCTGACCCAGAGAACAATGCACCTTTCTCACTCCCTACTACATCCCATCACGGTATAATCCACATATTTGCTGCTCTAGTTTGCCACATTTTCATCTGTTATCTCAATCATTAGCATCAGTACCAAGCACCCAGTCGCTTTCCCTGAAGCACCTCGCGAGTCTCATGGCTATATTCAGAGAGGCAACCATTTGCAAGCACTCTCTGGCTTTTCCACTTGCTTCATCCTGAATTCTACGCACCTTTCCCTTTTGGACCAGTCTCCCATGCAGAATAATTTGATTAAACATGACCTACCAGTCTGACTATCCCTCATCGACCACGGTATTTCGAAATACTACAAATTCCATTTCTTAAAAATACTTTCCAAGGACATACCCAAGACTGATGTCAGGAAAACGTCCCTATAGTATGCCTTCTTATTTTTCGAGCCCTTCCAACTCGAGTGAGCAAAACCAATTATCCTCCCATCCTCTGGCATATCATATACTGTAGATCTGCGTATTTTATATGTCTCTGCCAGTGTTCGAGCAGTTTCCGCACTGGCCTCCCATAGGGTCCGAGGGAACACCTTGTCAGGCCGTGGGGATTTATCCATTCTAATTGAGCAACCACCTGTTCTGTAATCTGCATACAATCTATAACAAGACTAACTTTTCCCGATTTCTGTAGTCTCTGTATGTGCCTCTCAAGTAAATACGGACAAGCAAAAATCATTGAAGATCTACCCCATCCCTTTCGGTTCCTCGACTAGATAGCACGCTGGTCTTTTTTTGACAGTTAATTGAGCAGTAAGAAACAATACATTTGGCTCAATAAATTATTCTGCCACCAAATTATCTGAATCTGTGGACATGTGCTCATTACAGTTGTTGTTTCCAAAGTTCACGGGAGTGATTCTGGAATGAAACGTTTTATGTATGAGGAGCACTTGGTGTTTCTGGGACTGTTCTCAATGGAGGGGCGATGACTCTCGGAACAGGAACCTCAATGAAATCCTGAGTTCTAGATAGAGCGGATAGGGACAAGATGTATTCAACAGTAGGGAAGTCTAGTAACTGAAGGTACAATCTCAATCTATTCAATTGTATTCGGGGACCTTCTCGTTCATCATTCTGTCCAGTAGCAGGATCTGAAATGAACCTGCATCACTGCCTGGGGTTGATTATTGGTATAAGCTATTGGCAGCCACAAAAATATGATGGAACTTTAACCACTTAATTGAACAAAGAAATAAACTTTATGGTTATCACCACAATGTATTGTGTGATATCTTTTGTAAATATCCCACAGTTGCCATTTGGAGCATGTAGGCTGCAACCAACAACGTGTTTTGATTTTGGGCCAGCTTCTGTACTGCTGGAAGTTCTGTGCAGATGGAAATACCGACAGATTTATTGGATGCACCTCGAGGCAGGGTTAAAACAGCCACTGGAATTTTAGCTTCCACATTACAAAATGGCTGACAGCTCAGCATTCCCCTTTGTCATAATGAAGCTCGGGGCATGTGAGGTCGAGTTCCTTATTTCGTATTTTCAGTTAGTTCTGCTGAGCCACTTCCTCCATCACCAGGGTAACAGCCCACCAGAGCTGCGAGGAGTATTGAACATTTTTTTGTATCACTCTCTGGTCACTGCTCCTCACTGCCCCTCAGCGGAGAGACAGTGATGTCAGGAGCCGGTGTGAATGCTAGGATGCCTTGAGCATTTACTGTATGGAATATATTATTTTTATATTGGAATAAAGAGATAACGAATGAATGTAGGGATTGCATTCATGCAAATCTCTTCAGGATGCCACAAACATCTTGCAGTCAGCCAATATTTGTGCATCAAAAAGACAACAACCTGTACTGAGTTTCCAGTGATTTACTTTGAATTTTATATTAAAAGCATTTTCTTATTGTTTCACTATGGGAGATGTGGCGGCGAATTGCATTGATCCAGTACCCGCTCCGCAATAAGAGAATAAACATATGTGTTCAATTTACAAACATACCTGCTGGAGACAAGTTAAAATATATTCCCATCCGCTGCTGACCTACGGCCCGGGATCCCCGCCCAGTTAAAGCATCATCAGGTTCCAGTTCTGTTATGGGATGGAGGGGAGTGTTAATTTTAGAACTGCGATTAGAGCAGACACTGCTGAATGTTACCAACAGGAAAGAGTCCTGGGAGTGTTGGTGTTTGGCTATAATCCTGGGATGGTACTCTAGGATTACGGAACTGGCACAGTGTTCTCCAAAGAGATATTACAACTAGACATATCTGTGCCTTCCTCGCTCGCACACCGCCTTCTTCTTTCAACAGGGATCACTATCTCAACAATTCCCTTGTTCATTCATCCCTCCTCACTAAGCTCCCTCCAGCCACTTATCCTTGTAAGCGGCCTGAGTACTACACCTATCCGTACACCTCCTCCCTCACCTCCATTCAGAGCCCGGAACAGATCTTCCAGATGAAGCAACACTTCACCTGCGAATCGGCTGGGCTCATCTATTGTGTCCTGTGCTCCTGATGCAGCCTCATTTACATTAGTGAGACCCGGCATAAATTGGGAGACCGTTTTGTGGAACATCTCCACATCATTTGCCACATCGCAGTGGCCAACATTTTAATTCTAATTCCCATTCCGACGTCTCAATCAATGGCCTCCTCTTGTGCCAGAATGAGACCGCCCTCAGGGTGGAAGAACAACACCTTATATTCCATCTGAGTACCATCCAACCTGATTGTATGAATATTGAATTCTCCTTCCAGTAAAACAATATCCCCCCACGCACGTCTCTATTCGTCACTCTGAACTTTCTGCTCACCAGCCCCTGGGGCCCTCCTCTCATTGACAACTCTCCTAATCTTTATTCTCCAGCCCTTGGCCTGCCATCACCTGACTTCACCTATCACCTTCCAGCTCGCCTCTTTCTCCTCCCCGACCATTTTATTCAGATCACTTCCCCTCCTCCTCAGTAATGAAAAGGGTTCGTATCCCAAAATGTCGACTGTTTACTCTTTTCCATAGATACTGCCTGTTGTGCTGAGTTCCTCAAGCATTTTGTGTGTGTTGCATTGGATTCCCAGGGTTTGCAAGCTTTCTCGTGTTTAAGTATGGTAATTACCGTAACAATTATTTAGGCTGTGTTGAGATTATATCTGGAATATGGTGTAAAAAATCTGATCCCCATATTAAGGTGGGTAATGTAGACCGAAGAACAAACTGCCGGAGGTTCTCAATGGGTCGGACAGCATCTGTGGAGGGAAATGGACCGTCAACATTTCGGGCCGAGACCCTCCCTCTGGACTGAGAGTGGACGGGAAATAGTCAGAGAAAAGAGGTGAGGGGTGGGGATGGAGAAAGAGCTGGGAAGTGAGAGGTGGATCCAGGTGAGGGGGGAGGTGGGAAGGTTGAAATAGTGACAGGGATGGGAGGTGAGTGGTTGGGGCAACACGGGGCTGCAGAAGATGGAAATTAGTTCCATGGGTAATTATCAAAGAGGATAGAGAGTATTTGTTGCAGAGATTCACCAGACTTGGAGGACGAATACGGTCAGTGATGTCTTCACATAAAACAGAGGTCGGCAGATGTGTTGAGGCCGAAGGGATCGAGGAAATTAGAATCGGGCAGGAGCATGTGGCTGAGATGAAAGAGCAGCCGTCATCTTATTGATGGTTTGAGGGGTTGAATGGCCACCTCCTGCTGTTTCTCACTTGTTGTTTCAGTGTTGCTGTCCAGTGAGGCCCCGGAGGAATGTGAATAGAAATTAGTGTTTATAAACATATAAGCTATTTGAATGAAATCTGCACAACACTTGTTCAGGTCTGAATTGTGTGTCAGACCGGGATGGAAATCGAACCCATAACTCTGAGTCGGGGTGGGGTGCGGAGAGCGATGGGGACGGTGAAGGTACCGTGGGAAAATTAGAAATGTAGTTGGTGTAAATATGAAATAATGTGAAAAATGCGGCAGGTAGGTCAGGCAGCGTGTGGGAAGCGAGGGGCGGAAGAACTGGCTCAGTTGGGAGATCCTCCACCAGTCACGTGATCCACTTTCTTGCTCCTATTTCAAAGGCAGATCTGCAGCATATGAGCTTTTCGCTTCTGAGGCCCCGCCGCCGCTTTCACAGACCCCAGATGGGTGGTGTTTTTTTTTTTCCTTTCTCTGTTGAAGCGGATCCTCAGCTGGGAGCCGATGATCCGATCACTGCCTGCGGGACAAACTGATCAAGTTGTCATGGGTCAGTATTGAGGCCGATCCCGAGAGGGGAGACATGATATTGGGCAGAGAGTCCAGTTAACTTCCTCGAACTGGCGGCCTCGTACCAGTTCCTGCACACAACCTGTCGTGGTCGGTCCGGGTTATGGGACCTTCAGACCTAACCGCCCGAGATGAGCTGCCGCTCAGCCCCTGGTGTCCTGGTCCCAGGAACAGGATGATGTGGTGATGCCGAGACTGAACCCATCCGTTCAGAACTACCTGGAGAATTTTACCTCCATCACCCTGCCCGTAATCGGATCCAAACTTCACCTGGATCGATGACTGGGGTCGATAATTGTTTAACATATTTCCAGCACACTGGAAGCGGCCGTTCGACCCGTTGTGTTCTTGCAGACACGAGGTTTAAACAGAGTAATCGCACCCTCGGTGCACTGATCCACGTGTATGAGTAGTTGTATCTTTCCCCGTTCAGACAGGACAGTGAGATCCAAATCTCTCACGTCCTCTCGGGGGAATGGGAAGTTTATTTCCATCTTCTTTCCATGACTACGGCTTGCCGAAATGCTGACAGTGTTTCCCTATAACTGGCCCTATTAATGCGAGAATGAAGTCTTGTTCATTTTCTGAGTATCTCGGAATTGTGTACACTCCCTCCAGAATTTCCAAAGGAGCAACCCAGGCTGTCTAATATTTCCACTCGATTAAAATGGAGAATCTTTATTTTGTTTTGCATGTACGGAGGTAGAGTGAAAATCGTGTCTTCGGTTGCATCTCGGTGGAATGAGTCTCTGGCTGAATGTACTCCTGTGCCCACCCAGTACATTATGTAGTGGATGGCAGACATTGACCAAGATGGCATGCAACTTGGATTAGCATCCTCTTTTCAGACACCACTGTCAGAGAGTGGTGTCTGAAACAACTTTAATGCTAAAGTTGTAAAATTCACCGTGATTCCAAAATATGCAGACTTGTGTGCAGTTCTGGTCGGTTACTTGGAGAAATGATATAGATAAAGGTGAGAGTGCAGGGAAAATTACACAGACATTGTTGGTATTTTAGGAAATAATTATAGTGATAGGTTGAACGGGTTAGAACTCAATTACCTGGAACACAGGGGAATGAGGGGGTATCCTAGCAGGGTTCCAACTTTTCTATGCCATTTGCCTCCACAATTAAAGGAAGGGTCCATAGACCCCTGGTTGGGAACCCCTGCTAGAGAGATAGAAATCTATGATAGTATAAACAGGGTGAATGCAGCTAGGCATTTTCCCCCCAGGCTGGGTAAGATCATGGCTTTAGCGCAAAAAGTGACACATTTGAGGGAAATCTGAGGGGGAGCGACTTCACTCGGAGGGTGGTGCGAATGTGGAACCAGCTCCCAGCAGAAGTGAGAGATGAAGGTTCAGCTGTAGTATGAGAGAGATGTTTGGGTAGGTACATGGATGAGGGAGATATCGAGGGCTGTGGTCTGGGTGCAGGGGGATGGGACCACACCGAACATGGCACGGACTGGATGGGTTAACAGTTCTATGCCTGGGCTGTAAGGGCTCTATGAATCTACATTGAAACTTCCACACATAATCGGCATTTGTTGCAGATAGGTAGTATGCAACAACGTGTATTTATTTTAGACCAGCCTCTGCACTGCTGAGACTTCTGCAGAGCCGGAACTACCAGGAGATTGGCTGAATGCTCCTCGACAGGGTAAATAGAACCGCTGAAATTTTAGTTTCACCGTTACAAAATGGCTGCATGCTCAGTTCATCTTTGCCATAATGAAACTCATTCCATGTCACATTGAGTGTGTTATTTCCTTTTTGGTTATCTTTGCGAACCACGTCCTCTGACGCCAGGGCAACAGCTCACCAGAGCTGCAACGAAAGTTGAACATTTTTAACGCTCTCTGGTTACTGCCTCTCAGCGGAGAGACAGTGACTTTAGCAGCTGGTGTTGATACGAGGATGCTTTGAGCATTCACTGTGCGGGATGGATGATGTCTGTTGGAATGAAGAAAGAACTAATGATTGCAGGGATTGCATTTAAGCAATTATAAACATCTTGCAGTCAGTCTGTGTTTTGTGACTCGAAAGAGCAAAACAATCTCCTGTACTCAGTTTCCAGTGCTATATTTTCAATTTTATATTTAAAGCAGATTGTTCCTGTGACATGACGGGGGAAGTGCCGGCTAACTGACGTGGGCTACACAGCACTCAACAATAAAATAATGAACAAATGTGCTCAGTTTAACTGTGGAGACAAGTTGAAATGTATTAGCACATTCTTTGTGACCAAAGGCCTTTATTTCCCGTCTGATCCCCGTCCAGCCCTGGGAGAGTCGGTGCTTGAGATACAATCTTGGGATGGGGGCTCCAGGAATATGGAACTGGCAGTGTTTGGGCTTTACCCTACGTTAGTGCTTTTACAGATGCGGCTGGATGTTCCGCAATGAAGCAGACGTCTCCGGTGGCTAGATATTGGTAGCGTGAATCACTCAGTGGTGAGATGTGGGAACACCCAGTGTGAGATGTGGAAAAGATGTGCGAGGCCCTCGGTGTGGCCTGTGACCCTCTGAGGTTGGATCCTGGGATACCACACATTTTTTTGACCCAGATAAAATGAATCAGGGGATCAAGTTTTCCGGGTTTATGAGATGTTGAGCGAGTATTTCTGATCTGGGCTCAGATGTTTGGTTCTGAAGTTCCTTTGGAAACAAAACAGGGAATGAGTTCCAATTCCATCCCTCCCAGGAGTAGGCTGTGATGAAATATGTTGTTTTGTGTTAGCACCAGTGGAAATAGACCGGGGTTTCAGAAATCAATTCACATTTGGAAATTCTCCCTCACTGTCACCTGTCTATCTGCCAGTGGGAGTCAAAGACAAACTCAAGATGCTGAAGATAGAACAGAATATAGAACATTACATCACAGGAACAGGCCCTTTGGCCACAATGGTGTGCCAAACCAGCTGAAAAAGTAAATCAGCCATCCCCCCCCCCCCCCAGAAACTGATGACTTCTACCTACACAATGTCAATATCCTCTCAATTTGTGCACCAGCGCTCGTTTTGTGAGAGTTGATAGAAGAGTAAAGAAACCAGGGCTTTTCCCAGTGCATTATCCTGGTACCAATTGTCCCGTTTTCCCCGGGAATGTATACAGTAGAGTTGTTGCTAACAAGGTTCACAAAAGTAAGCTGAGGAATGGTAAGCATTATGCATGTGGAACATTTGATGGCCCCGGGCCTGTGTCCAGTGGAGTTCAGAGGGATGGTGGTTGGGGTTTGGTGTGTGTGTGTGTGTGGGGGGGGGGGGTTGATAGTGCGGGAGTGATTATCTACACCAACTGAATAACAACAAGTCTGGATACAGTGGGAATGAAGAGGGTGTCTCTATTAGACGGGATCTGAGAGTGCAGCCTCAGAATAAAAAAGCTTCACTTTAAAACTGAGATGAGAGGAATTACTCCAGCTAAAGGTTGGGTGATCTGTGGAATTTGATGCCACAAAAGGTGGTGGAGGCTATCATTGGGTATATTCATGTTCTGGATTGCTAAATAGGTTGAGTATTTTTGCAGGGAAGCAAGAACACGGTGTTGGAAAAAAACATCCTCCATGATTGATTATGGAGCCGACTAGAATGACTGAATCAACTAATTCTACTCCTATGTATTATGACTTGTCTCTGAAACCATGACTGAACGATGACTTCTTTGTATCCCTTCACAAACAAAAGAAAATCTTCAGATGCTGTAAATCCTAGCAACACACAGACAACATGCTAGAGGAGCTTAGCAGGCCGGGCGGCGTCTATGGAACAGAGTAGAGTCGACGTACAGATGCTGCCTGGTCTGATGAGTTCCTCCAGCATTTTGTATGTGTTCCCTTGTATCCCATGTCAGGTTTTGTAAAGTGTGAGGGTCAGTTACAGATTTCTTCACTCGGATAATTATATATGCGTTCACTGTTTAAATTTCAATGATTTAATGTTTTTTTTTTCTCCTTTGTATTAGCAACATGCTTCATTATCTCGCTGGTTAAAGTTAAATC
This sequence comes from Mobula birostris, assembly GCF_030028105.1. Taxonomy (NCBI): domain Eukaryota; kingdom Metazoa; phylum Chordata; class Chondrichthyes; order Myliobatiformes; family Myliobatidae; genus Mobula; species Mobula birostris. The sequence goes on along the minus strand of NC_092382.1, from coordinate 34,396,065 downwards.
TTGGCTGAGAGATTTATTGGAAGAAAAGCCCACGACTGGAAGAAAACCACAACTGAAGATAAGGGAACAGCAGCAAGTGAACCAGCCCGAGGACTGAGAGCACAAACTGGAGAGAACCCTTCTGACTCAGAGTTTCCAATGATTCACTCAGGAGAATGTTCGGTGAGTCTCATTTACTGAAACGCTAGTCCTTTAGACATTACATTTCTGTACCAAGGAAGGTAGGAAATAGCTGGAATGAGACTGAATATGCATAGAAATATCACTTATGCCTCTATGAGACCCAGTTGCCATCATTCCAGATCTACTAATGTGCTGTCAGCATCAGCTGTGTGGAGCCACGCACATTACCTCATATTGTTTGCTCATTTCAAACATCACTTCTGATGTTTCCTTGCCTGGTATTGTTAGGTCATAATTATCTCAAAATGCGTTGAGAATTTCCTCTCTTTAGAAGACGCCAGAGTTGTTTCCTGCTGTAGTGATTGCAGAAATGTGGAATTACCATGAACTACAGCAGCATGTCATTGATTCCTCTGGCTATTGCAAGCTGTAATGATATACTTTCCCTCGAGTATATGGTCGTGCATGCCTCCGCTAAAAGCAAACCCTCTTGAAGCCAAACGTCCCAGCACAACATTTTATTCAGTCTTAACTAGCAAATGCCAACCAATAATTTACATTTACATACCCTGTCATCATCAAGTACTTTTCTACTAAAAAGTTGTCAGAACCTACAGATCTGTGATTAAGCAGAATTAGGTTTTACAATGAAGTTATGTTCCCATTTGACCCTGTACCAAAGGCATGAGTTATATCTGTACTTGAGATGAACAAATGTTCTTGTAGCCAGGACTGCTGGAGCTGCCGGGGTCGGTTTAAATCAGTCGTTGCGGGATGGGTACCAGAGTATTTGGTCTGATGATAGAAGAGTTGATATGAAGGTAGATGCAATGTTCAGAGAGACTGTGGAAGGGTCGGTTGTGGATAGGGAAATGTAGTCAGTAGGAAATGTGTTTAATTCAATACAATAATTATTAAGAATAAGAGTAACTTAGAAAAAAGGTTGGTACATGGATGGTACGTGTTATCACCACTACACAGACCTGACTGTGACAAGGGCAGGATTGGTGTTTGATGCTCCAGGTTTTAGCTGTTTCATAATACATATGGGGGGGGGGTGTTGAAAGGGGGAGAATTGTCTTTACTAATTAGAGATGGTATCACAGCTACATAAACAGAGAACATGAATGTGGGTGAAAGTCAGAAACAGGAAGGGGCTATCATTCTGGGAGTATTCTATAGGCCTCCCCAAAACCACTGGGATAATGACAGCAGATAACTTGGCAGTTTTGGGAAAGGTGCAGAAGCAACAAGGTTGTTATCTTTGTTGACCTCAGCTTTCCTGATGTTGATCCCACCTGTTGTTCCAAAATGTGTCAATGGGGCAGACTGCGTTGTGTGTCCAGGAAGGATTCTTGACATAGTATGAGGATTTGCCATACTGTATCTAGTATGCTGCTGGTCAGGTAACAGATGTCACGATGAGTGACCTTTTTGAGATAGTGACCACAACACCTCAACTTTTATCATGGTCATGGACAAGTATTGTGGCAGAAGATACGAGGCAGTATTTAATTAGAGGATGGATTGTGACAATGGTATTCGGAGCAACTTGGGACTGTAAATTGGAAAGACATTTTCAAAGTGAAATCCACCATGGAACTGTAAAGGGTGTTTAAGGAACACTTGTATGCAGTTTGGGGTAGATTTGTTCCACACTCAGTTAAAGAATGTTTATATAAACGAACCGTGGTTCACAAGAGATGAGAACATTTAAGGAAGAGGAAAAAAATAAGCATTATTTAGGTTTAGGAAGCAACATTCAAACAAGGCTCTAGAGAATTATAAGGTAGCCTGGAAAGAGCTTAAGAAGTGACATAGAGGTCGAAGGGACCTTGAGGTGCCCTTGGGAAGTAGGATGAAGGAAAGGCCAAAGCGTTCTACATTTGGGTGAAGAAGAGGAGGGTGAACAGATTGAGGGTACAACTACTCAGGAGCAAAGGAGGAAACGTGCCTGGAGGATGACGTGATTGGCGAGATGTTTAATGAATGCTTTGCTTCAGAGTTACCAATGAGGTGGCCAGTGATTGTGACGATAACATGGCAGCATGGAAATGTTAAGAAAGAGATGTTGTTCAATCTACCAATATACACCACGTTACCACAGGAAGTGAGGGGGGGAAGTTATGGGGCATTGACAATGATCATTAAATCCTCTCTGGCCACAGGGATAGTAACACATGATTGGAGGCTGTCAAATAATGTTCCGTAATTTAATAAACCCAGTGGGTTTTAGCCTGGGGATTATAGACCAGTGAGTGTTACATCGGGGTAGGCCAACCCTTGGAACGGATACTTGGGGACAGACATTTGAAGAAGCATAGTCTTACTACGGATTGCCATTTTAGCTTTTTCATGGAAAGTGGAGTTAATGGAAGTGGAGGGGCCGGAGATAATTTTCCACAATATGGACCAGTCACACACAGAATATCTACCAACATTTCGTTCGACAGAGACTGATCAGGAGTGACTATGGCATTGTGCATGGAAAGTTGTGTTCAACAGTACCTTTTTAAAGATTTTTGAAGATGGTTGTCAGTGAGGGTGGGGGAGTGGATGTTGTACATTGCACTACAGTAAAGCCTTCGGCAAGATGCCTCCTGACAACTTGGTCTGGAAGATAAGGTCCCATGCGGTACAGAGAGAGAAAGTTAGATAGATTTTTTAAAAAATGCCTTGAAGGTAGCAAGGAAAGAGTGGTGGTTGATGGTTTCTCCTCAGAATGGAGGCGAGTAACTAGTGGTGTACCGCAAAGCTACAAGTTGTGACATTTGATATCCATTATTTGAGAGCAATGATTTGAATGCAAGTGTGCAAGGCTTGACCAGTAAGTTCGTGGATGACACAAAATTAGTAGATGGTACTGACGTTGAAGATTATCGTAGTTTATAGGGATCTAAATGGGCAAAGGAGTAGTAGGTATATTGTAAAACCAACACGAGCAGCAACAGTTTCATGCTGAAGCTGTTGATTATGTAGAGAGAACTGCCAGAGGAAGGGATGAGGCAGGCACAATTGTACAAACCGGTAGAATTGTAGAAGCGGTTGAGATGTGAAGATGGAATGAAAAGGACAGGTGGGAAATGGGCCCATCACAGGAAATTGGGACTATCTCTGTGGGCACTGTGGTCAGCAATATCTCGATGGGCTGAAGGGTCTGTATCTGTGCTCTGTTGCTCTGTGACTCTATCAGTAGGATATCACTAGACTGACGTACAGACGTGGTGTGGGAGTTGATGTTAACCGGGAATGTTTGGTCCCGAAGAGAACTGCTGCTCTGATACAGGGGATGGCGATACTGTCACATTTGCAAAGTAATCCTACTCTCTCTGACTCACGGTCTGCCCGTTGTGTAATTCAGGGCATCACCAGCAGGCGGACCTGTCCTACATTGTGACCAAAGTGTAAATAAGACGACGACAATCAACAATCGTCAGTCAGAATCAGAATGGCTACAGGTATGTTTACTGGGATCTTTATAATTAAACTTCTGTCCTGTTGGTGCACAATAGTTCAGATGAATAAACTTACACAAGCGCTAACAGGGCAGAGAAAACTTTCATCAAGAAGTGTCATTGATCCCACTGGTAAAGCGGCTTTATGTAATTGATCAATCCAACAGTTCCAACGCAGGAGCCTGACACCAGTAATGGTCAAACGACACCGCTTACCATGCAAAGCTTCACCTGAGTGAAAGGAGCCGGAGACCTTGAATCAGCAGGTTGAGAGTGAAACACAAACAGGAATGTGACAGGGGTGTTATTTGTTACGTAAAAGTCCAGGTTCAGGGTTTGTTGCACATCAGGGCCTGTTTAGAGGTTAAAGACTTCTCCAGCTTTCATTTATAAAATTCAGAGGCAGGTGAGAAGAGCATTTCCGGGATTTCAGAGATCGTGTGATAATACAACATTTCAGATTTTGGCAGGGCAGCTATCAACTAGCCCCTCGATGCGCAAAGTTTTCTGTAACCGAGCCGAGAACATTGCCAGCCTTGGAAATGGCAGAGGATCGGAATACGCTTGTGGGCTGCAAGGTGTATCACTGCCTGGTACGGAGGGGCTACTGCACAGGACAGAAAGGAGCTGCAGAAATTTGTAAATCTAGTCAGCTCCATCTTGGGTACTAGCCTACAAAGTACCCAAGACATCTTTAGGAAACGGTGTCTCAGAAAGGCAGCGTCCATTATTAAGGACCTCCAGCGGCCAGGGCATGCCCTTTTCTCACTGTTACCATCAGAAAGCGGGTACAGAAGCCTGAAGGAACACACTCAGCGACTCAGGAGCAGATTCTTCCCCTCTGCCATCAGATTCCTAAATGGACATTGAATCTTAAGAGACTACCTTACTTTTTTTAACATACAGTTTTTCTGTGTTTGCACGTTTTTTTAAGATCTATTCAATATAAGTAATTGGTTTACTTGTTCATTTTTTGTATATGTTATTCATTATTTTTTTTTCTCTGCTAGATTATGTATTGCATTGAACTGCTTCTAAGTTAACAAATTTCACGTCACATGCCGGTGATAATAAACCTGATTCTGATTTTGTTTTAATACCCCAATCCATGTCTGGTCTGTGGCCAAATGCTGAACGTGAGTTCTCAATATTTCCCTCTTGAGATGATCTGCTACCTGAATTTAAATTTCCAGCATCTCTCATGAGAGACCCGGTATAACCAGTGACCAATTGTCTCTGTCTCCTGTAGGATTGTGATTGTGCTCAACTCTGTGATTCCAGGCCCAACTAAGTCATGCTGTTCTAAATGTATCTGAGCTTACCCGGTTTCCCAGCAGCTTTTCCCAAATTTCCCTTGCAGGCTTCTTCTATCATTTTCCTGCCCACATCTTCTCAACCTTGCAATTTTATTTGTGTTACTGCCTCCTCTGGCTGCACGTAATTTATAGCCATCACCTGCCACATGATAAAATGCCCCTTTGCTCCCATTTGAATGAATGGATGGATGAATGAATGAATGAAATTTTATTTTGGTCAGTACAAACATACCAAAAAATCATCATTTTGAACGATGACTTATTAACGATGATTTCATCATACAAAATTAAATAATTAAAAAAAAGAAGAAAACATAGATATTCTTTAAGACTGACTGAAAGGGCGTAGGCTGAAGCTGCAGCTTAATACGCCTACCCCTCTTACTTAATACAAAAAACATATTTGTCGTCAATCATCACATCAAAAAAAATCATCTTTTAACACAAAATCCATTTCCAAGTATCAGTTATTTACATTCTCATTCATTTTAAATCATGTATTTTTATATTTGTTCAGTAAATTGTTTTAAATAATTTTTTAAACCTTTTAAAATGTGGTGCATGTTTTAAAATTCTCACTACAGCTGTTCCATAGATACATCCCTCTGACTGAAATACAATGATTTTTACATTTGTTCTTATCCTTTGTTTTTGAAATATACATGTTCCTCTCAAATCATGTTGACTTTTTCTCATTTTAAACAACCTTTAGATACCTTGTGGTAACTGTCCATATTTTACTTTTTACACAATTTTAAATTTCTGTCCTCGAGACTCAGACTCCCCTAACCTGGGAAAAAGACTATGACTATCTACCCTCTCTGCACCCCCGATTATTTTATGTACGTGTGTAAGGTTACCCTTCAAGCTCCCATGATCCAGGGCAAACTGTCTCACCCGAACCATATAACACAAAAACCAAACAGCCCCAGCCAGTAACGTACTTGTCAATCTCCTCGACACTCTTTCCAACTGAATCACATCCATCCTATAGATTAGCAACTGCAAAAGCTAGACATTAAGCTTAGCTACTAGAAATACACGCAAGACTCTCCCTTTGCCAATGTATTGTATAGTTGTTAGATGACGATCATTATCCAGGAGACGGTATGGGACCCTGGGGACCAGGCATTGTGGGTTTCAAGGCAATGGTCAGTCTGTAACCCACGGGACAAGACAGTGTGCGGCAAAACCAACGGAGAACGTGTGATCTACAGGATTGGACCATGAGTAATCCGGTGGCTTGTCTGTGAGTGACACAAGTGACTGGATGGTTTGTGATCCAGGGAGATTTATGTTTGTGGAAGATAATCCCAGTGGTAATTCCCGGTATTACCTGATGCCGTTCCATTAATAACCGCTGGTTATAAGCGTGTTCAACTAATATGTAGTCGCTGATCAGAGTTACTGTGTCTATCCAGTTCTTTTTCTGCGAGTGGATGTGTCCATACACCGGCTTATCGGGCGGGTCACCCAGTAGGAAAAGTGGTTCACATTCACCAGCACAGTCCCACTCCAAATCTGGTCAGCCGGAGTCTCGGCTCCATTGCAGACACTCATTGTGAATCCTTGTTCGAGTATAAATCACACGAAACCTGCTATTCACCCTTTACTTCAGGTGGGAAATTAAATCGGGTACGGAAAGTACTCAAGGGGTTTTTACCAGGCAACTCATTGAGGGAAGATGGTCGGGACATGGGAAGCAAGGTACCAAAGTAGGGTCAGATTGAAAGCAATGTCCCAATGTCCCAATGTCCCAATGGCCGCAGCGGAAGTGAAGCAAATTCAGTCCGGAGACAGTGACGTCAGAGACAGGGATCCGGACTCTGGAACCGGTACAAGTGACGCGACTGCCTGTCATTCCAGAGACAGTGACCTCAGAGACACCGAGCAGGACCCCGGAACCGGCATAAGTGAGGCGACTGTCTGTCAGCTCAGAACCTCATGGAACACGGAATTGTCAAGTGCCCAACAGGGAGCAGGTGAGTGAAATATAAGTATAATGTGTTCACAGAATGTGACAATGAGGTGGGAAAATGTGAGGCCTTGTTGGAGGACTGGTCAGAGAAGAGGGGGAATGTGTGGGTGTGGGTCAAGTGGTTTAGTGAGGCACGCGTTAAACCACTGCAGGAAACGTACTACCTACTCTGAGGATTTTCTGGATGTGTATTGGAGGAAATGCAGCTGTCCAGATAACAGAGCATTTCCGGGATATGAATTAAGGGATATGTATTCGCCAAGATGGAGAGAGCATCTCTGGGAAGCCAGCATCATTGACAGCCTCAGCAGGTATTGCCCAGCCTAAATCGAAATAACTGATTTGGGTGGGATGGAGTGGGTCTGTTTTCCGGTAAAGTGGTCCTTCTGGTAATGTAATGCCCAAAACTTTGTTGGGTAGGTCTTAAGGTCCCTGTTGGAAATTTGTACAACATCCGTGTTTGCTGCTGAAGACGGGTGAATATTGAGTTTCGAGACATGATTAGCTGGTGAGTAGTGTGACAGCCGTGGAAATGAGGGATATTTGAGTTTGTGACTACGTTCTCATTTTATATTCACAGAGCCAGAGTTTACAATTTCTGACCTCCTGGCACACGGGGAGGAATATCGACTGTACCAGCTGACAAAGTTCTACAGGGACAGACTCAAACAAGCGATTGAGGAAAAGGTTGAAAGACTCGGCTGGATGTTGACAAAGGAGGGACATTTCAGTAGAGAAGAAAATGAGGTGAGTGTATTGTCACTGAACTGCTGGTTTCGGAGGGAACAGTAATCGATATTAACCTCCTGCACGTTAGAGGAGTTCTGCAATGCAATGGAGACTTTCATCTCTGATTGTCTCCAACAGATCTGGTTTCAGCTCTTAAGGTGGGGAGCACTGGGAACTGCAGCTTCAGTGACACCTTTTCCTCTCACACCTGCTGTATTTATCAGTGTGAAATAAGAGTTGTGGCCGCATATCTGGACTGTTGAACAGGTATTCAGTCTAAAATTAATTTTGCATCTTATCAGGACCGTTGGTCAAATTCACCTGAGATCATTAATCCAGGATGAATAGTAAACTGTCAGATTGTAAATTGGGCCAACTGGCTTCACTGCCGTACTTGAGGGAGGGAAACCTGCTAAATGCAGCTGGTCTGGTCTCCGTCTGAGTTCCCAAACACTGAGTGGTTGACTTGTCATAGTCATAGAAAAGTACAACACAGAAACAGGCCCTTTGGCCCATCTAATCCATGCCCAACTACTGAAACTGCCTATTACCATTGACTTGAAACGGGTCTTAGCGTTCTATACCCTTACCAATCATGTATCTATCCAGACTTCTCTTAACCGCTTCTACCACTTGTGCTGCTAGCTCGTTCCACACCCTCACACCCTCTGAGTGAAGACGTTTCCCCTCAAGTACTCCATGAACTTCTCACCTTTCATTCTTTATTCAAAACATCTTCTGTAGTACTTCTTTACGTGGGTGCAAAATGCCTGCCTGCATTTACCCTGTGTATCTCTACTAAGTATCTCTTCAATCTTCTGCGTTCCAAGGCATAAAGTCCTAACCTGTTCAATCTTTTCTTATAACTCAGGTCCTCCAGTCCCGGCAATATCCCTGTAAATTTTCTCGGTACTCTTTCAATCTTCTTTACATTTGTCATATAAGTAGGTGACCGGAACTGCACACGATACTCAAAATTAGGCCTCACCAATGTCTTATATACGTTCAACATCATATCTCACCTCCTGTACTCGAGGTTTTCATTTATGAATGCTAGCGTGTTCAATGCTTTCTTTACGATCTATCTACCTTTGCTACCACTTTTAATGAATTATGACCTGTATTAAAGGTCACTTTGTTCTACCACACTCCTCAGTGCCCTACCAGTTACTGTATAAGATCGACCCTTCCAAAGTGCAACACGTCGCACTTGTTTGCATGAAATTGCATCGGTCATTTTTCAGTCCATTTCTCAGCTGATTTAGACACTACTGCAAGCTTTCGTAGTCTTCCCCACTCTCTACTACACGTCCCCACTCTTGGTGTCATCCGCAAATCTACTGATCCAATTAATCACATTTTCATCCAGACTGTTGATGCAGACGACAAACAACAACGGACCCAGCACCGATTCCTGTGGCACTCCATGAGTTAAAAAAAAAAACAAAAAGCTCCCAGTTAGAAATTTAACAGTCTATAACCACTCTGTCCTCTTCCAAAAAACATTGTCTAATCCAATTTACCACTTTTCATTGAATACTGAGGAACTGAACTTGCCCACCCTCCATTCATCAACTTACCTTGTAACTTCCTGCAAAAAAAATAAGATTGGTTGGACATGAAATACCACGCACAAAGCTGATATCGCATGATATCAAAAATTAATAGGTTGTCCTGAAAGGGCATATACATCAGACTATCCTTTTGGTAAGCTATTTTACATTATTAGCTAGCCTTCCTTCATATTTCATATTTTCTCTAGTTACAGCTTTTTAGTTGCTTTCTGTTGATTAGCAAAAGCTTCCCAGTCCCTCAGATTTCCATTATAGTTTGCTGCATTCTATACCCTCTCCTTTGTTTTGTGCTGGCATTGACTTCCTCGTCAGCCACGGTTGATCATCCCTCCTTTGGAATAATGTTTTATCCTTGGGATTATCTACCTCTACCTACGCCTTCCGAATCGCTCCCCGAATTTTCATCTATTCTTGCTTTGCTGTTGCCTCTGCTAGAGTCCTCTTCTTATTCTACTGTAATACGGATACATCTAACTTTACCATCTCCCTCTCAAACTGAAGTGTGAGTTCTGCTATTTTGTGATCAAGGTTTATTTATCTGAAGCTCCTTAATCAAATCTGGTGCAATACACAACACTAAATCCAGATCTGCCTTTCCTATAGTGGGCTCAACCATAAGCTTCTCTCAAAAGCCGTCTCATAGGCATTATATAAATTACCTCACTTGGGATTCAGCACCGACCTGATTTTCCAAAATCTACCTGCATATTGAGATTCCCCATGATTATTTTAACACTGACCTCTTTACATGCCTCTTCTTTCTCCCACTGAAATTTGTAGCCCACATCCTGGTTACTGTTCCGTCAGGGTAATTTTTCCGGTGCAGTTCCTTAACATCTACACCGTCTAATCCGATATCACCTCATTATAAGGACTTTTATTTTTATATGAGAACCGAGTCAACCCAACCGTTTCGCCTACACGCCTACCCTTTCGATTAAGTATTTATCCATAGATGTAAGCATCCAATTAGGATCTTCTTTTAGCCACGATTCAGTGATGTCTGCCATCCATTTGTTTTGCTCTCTCGATCTCCCCTCTCTTCTGTTCTTGTTGTCACATCTTTTTGATGTAATGTTGCACATTGATGGACAAGTAAGTACATCACGTTGAATATACTGCAGGGTGTCAGTAAATCCTCATTCTTACACAATATTGATTTAGAATTTCCTTCAGTTACTGTTTCTGTGTTAGTAACTGAATCCAGGGAGGATGAGACAGCAGCCCAGTGACTACATTAGTTCTGAACTACTGGGGACATGAACAGATACTTTCCTGCACATTCTCCATGTCTGTCTGTCTGCTCCACGATAAATTCATTGTTTCCTTTTATAGAAAGTCACTGAGCTGACAGAGAAAGGAAACCGGGCAGAGAGTTCTAGACTCTTCCTCAGTTTGGTGATGGGCAAAGGCTCCCGGGCCCGGAGGGCGATGTGGGAATCCTTTGTGACATGGAGGACTGAGTTACCGAAGTTGGACAGAATATTAAGGGAAATACAGGAACTCGGTATGTTAAAAACATGTACTGAACACAAAGGCACATTGAAATAAACAGGTTTAATTATTTTAGTTCTGTTTTCATGAACTCGTTTTTGATTTAAACAGGTCCTGATCCACAGGAGTACATGAACATCGCCCAGGGGTTATCTGAGGTACCCACTGAACTGATAGGTAAGTGATGAAAGGCACAGTTCAAACCACATCTGTGATTAGATTGTGACTTGGCAGAATCTGGTAATGAAAATTCACTATTAATCAGTCGCTGATCTCTGGATTCAGGTTACAATTCAGGTAATCTCTCGATGCAGCCTGAATATTCTAAAATGTATTTTTCCAGCTTTTCCAGCTGTTCGAGCTGTTAATGTATTAACCTAGCTGTTGGGCAGTGTACTCCTCACACATACCAGGCAGCCTCCTGATACAATGCATCTTCCTGTTCAGGTGCCTTTTCTATCTTCAGACCTTTCAGATTCCGAAGCACCTTCTCCTTCGTAATAGCAAATTCTGTCAGTGAATGTTCTTTAATTTTGGAATTCTGCTAGTGACTTCCATAGAGGTTATCTGACATTTCATTTTCAGCTGTTACTACATCTGCAACATCATTTTTCAGTGGTCCGATATCAACCCTCTCCCTTATTTTACTCTTTATATATCTGGGAAAGAAAAAAAAAAATAAACATTGGTATCCTCTCTTATATTATTGACCATACCCTTGCATTTCCTGCACTTTCATGTATATCTAGGAGCATCTATAACATAGTTGCGACATGACCCAGGCTGTAAATTCCAGGTACCTAACACTCTGTGAAAAACACCACCCACAAGTGCTGTACCACATCTCTCCTTAAACAAGTGCCCTCTGATATTAGACACCAGTCATATGTGGTGGGGCGGGGAACAAAATAGTTGATAACAAGATAACAAGACAAGATAGTCAGAAGCTTTTTCCCAGGGCTGAAATGGTTGCCACAAGAGAACACAGATTTATCGTGCTGGGAAATAGGTACAGAGGAGGTGTCAGGGGTAAGTTTTTTACTCAGAGAGTGGTGAGTGCGTGGAATGGGCTGCTGACAACGGTGGTGGAGGCGTATACACTAGGGTCTTTTAAGAGACGTTTGGATAGGTACATGGAGCTTAGAAAAATAGACGACTATAGGTAAGCCTAGTAGTTTCTAAGGTAGGGACATGCTCGGCACAGCTTTGTGGCCGAAGGGCCTGTATTGTGCTATAGGTTTTCTATGTTCTATGTTAAAATTCAGGCTGTCTACCTAAACTCTGATCTCTCAAACTTGTACACTTCTGTAAGATTTCTATTCTGACACCAGAGTAAAGAAACCAAGTCTATCAAGTTACGGTACTTGAAGCACATGCCACCGAATCCACGCAACATCCTGATGAACCTGTTCTGCACCCTCTCCAATCATTCCAAGAGCAGGACAATCAGAAGTGAATACAATACTCCGGATGCACCCTAAAACCATAAGACTTTGGAGCAGAATTAAGCCATTCGGCTCAGTAAAATTCCTCCGCAATTCCTCTCAACCCCATTTTCCAGTCTTCTCCCAGTAAAGGTTGCCCCTTTTCCTAATCAGGAACATTTTAAATATACTCAATGATTTGTCTTCCTCAGTTGTCTATGACAATAATTTCACAGATTCAACACCAGCCAGTGAAAGAAATTTCTCCCAATTTGGTTCCCCGGCAGCCAGGAGAATTCGCTACAGTTCCCAAGCATGTTAATTTTCTCTATCAGCCTCCCATGTGGAACCTTGTCAAATACCCGACTAATATCCAAGTAGACGATGTCCATGTGTAACTTCATCCATCACCTTTGTCACCTCCTGGAAGAACACTATCAAGGTAACAAGACTCTACTTTCCCCACCCAAAGCCTCGCTGCTGAGCCCTAACCCACCTCAAACATCCTCTCTTTCATACTCCCAGGCAGCAGAAGATATAGAAGACTGAGTGTATGTACCACAACCCTCAAGGACAGCTTTAATTCTGCATTTATGAGACTATTGAATGGTCACCTACTATGTTATTATTGGCTCCTACTAATAAGATAATTTTATATATAAAGTTGTAACACCGTGCATCTCGTAACTAATAACCACTCACTTTGATAACCAAAATATACCAACGGGAGATCAGAAAGATACTTTTCGGGTATGAACGGATTAAGGAATAACTGATAATATATTATGTAATTCTATATCAAGCTCTGGGGAAAGCTGAAATTTTTCAATGTTATATTGTTTATCAAAAACTATTCGATACTGTCCCTCACATGGTTAAGGAAAGTTCCTACTATATATAAGATGCATCCAATACTTGTGACATTTCTATAACACTGGCCTACAATGATCACCTTATTAACAACCACAGCGGAATAACCACTGTTATCAACATAAATGTCGGGATTTTACAGAGCGACTCACTAAACCCTCCATCGTTTTGACTCGCTTTAAACACGCTCTCTAAATTTGCGAAATGCATAAAAATCAGGTATCAAATCCGTAAAAAAAATCCTTGACAGAGCTATACAGTGATGTTTTGAAATTAGTTGATCTTGCATCAGTATAGATAAAAAAAAACAATATTCAAATAAAAGAACTAATTTCCAAAGATATAAACATGAACTTAAGATTAGAAAAGTACAGAGCGTTAAAAATAATAACAGGTGCAATAAGCTAGTCGAAGATAAAACAGAGCATCAGGATACAATACGACGGATGAATGAATATGAAACATACACGCATATTAATAAACACACAGACAATGCTGGTGAGAGCATCAAGGCAGGCAGCATCTATAGGAAGAGGTACAGTCGTCGTTTCGGGCCAAGACCCTTCGTCAGGACTAAGTGAAAGAAGAGATTGCAAGAGATTTGAAAGTGGGGGGGGTAGAGATTCGAAATGATAGGGGAAGACGGGAGGGGGTGGGATGGAAAGTTGATAGGCTAAAGGAATACAGAACTGGAGAAGGGGGAGGATCATGGGACGGGAGGCCTAGGGAGAAAGAAAGGAGGAGGGGAGCCCAGGGGAAGATGGAGGGCAGGCAAGGAGAAATAGTGAGAGAGAAAGCGAGGAAATAAAGAGAGAAGAATAGGGGGAAACATAAATAAATAAGGGATGGGGTCGGGAGGGTCCTCTCCTGACCCCATCCCTTAATTATTTATCATTTCCCACTTGTTTCTCTATTTTTTTTTTCTCGCTGTCCCTCTCAACATGTTATGGCCCGGTCCGTGAAGTCCGCATTCCAGTTCACGGTCCGGTTCATCGTTCTTTATTCCAGGCTTTCCTGTTTTTCCTTGTTCTGTTGGGTGCTCTAACTGAGCAACCTGATTCTCATTTTGGGCTGGCTAGATAAATAGGTCCTGGGTCAGCTTCATTTGCTGGACTATTCCCTTCCCTCACCTTCACCTTCCTCCTGAAAACTTGCCTGTATCGCTGTCAAGTTCTACCACCGGAGCAAGACCAGAGCCTTGCTGTGTCAAGTTAGGAACTGGCTATAGTTGTTTGGAACCGTCTCTTTGTGTCCTCGCTTTCGCTAGGTAGGTCCAGCAGTTTGCCGCTACTTTGTGTTAGAACCGTCTGTGTCCACGCCTTCGCTAGGTAGGTCCGGCAGTTTGCAGCTACCTTGAACTGTCTCTCAGTGTTCTGTGTACAAATCCCGGCCCTACGTCCTGCTCCCAAGGAGGGGTCCTGATTCTGTGTATAGTCCCGGCCCCAAGTCCTGTACCCAAGGAGGGGTCTCTGCTCTGTGTTCCATGTCTCTGTGTTCCTGTTCTGCCAAGACCAAGGCTCCGTGTTCTTGTTCTCTAAAGAACAAGTCAAGGCTTCGGATTCTTGTCCTGTCCATGTGCCTCGTCCTGTGCAGGAGTTCCATGTCTAGTCCTGTAGTCAAGCCTCGAAGAACCCAAGCCTGCCTACTCCTGCAGCCACGCCTCGAAGAACCCAAGCCTCGCCTAGTCCTGTAGGTAAGCCTCGAAGAACCCAAGCCATGTCCAGTCCTGTAGCCACGTCATGTCCACGCCTAGTTCCGGGGTCCGAGCCCGAGTCAAGACCCAGGTTCTGGCTCCTTGTCCAGTCTCTGGCTCGGAGTCGAAGCGCAGGCTCCTAGTTCCTAGTTCGTTGTCCTGGATCCGCTTCCTAGCCAAAGTCAGAGCCCAAGTCTGTGTTACCGTCCCAGCTCCTAGTCTAAGTCCTTGCCCAGGCCCTGAATCCTAGTCTCATCCAGGGCCTGTGTATATGTCCAGTGTCCTTTCTTCCCCCACTTCCCTTGCTTTTTTGACACTCCGAGTCCTGTTTCGAGTACATCCGTGCCTGTGTCTTGCATTTGGGTCTGCTCCCAGCGTCCGCCTCTAAGACACACAATTACTCCTTGCCTGCCCTCCATCTTCCTCTGGACTCACCTCCCGCTTTCTTTCCCTCTAGGCCTCCAGTCCCATGATCCTCCCCCTTCTCCAGTTCTGTATCCCTTTTGCCTATCAACTTTCCATCCCTCTCCCTCCTGTCTTCTCCTATCATTTCGAATCTCCCCCTCCCCCTCCCACTTTCAAATCTCTTAGTATCTCTTCTTTCAGTTAGTCCTGACGAAGGGTCTAGGCACGAAACGTCGACTGTACTCCTTCCTATAGATGCTGCGTGGCCTGCTGCTTCCACCAGCATTTTGTGTGTGTTGCTTGAATTTCCAGTATCTGCAGATTTTCTCGTGTTTGATGTATATTAAGGACAAGCTTGGATCCCCAATGATCTTTCGGGCTCATTTTACACACCTGTCTCGGTTAACTCCCGAATAGTGTGAAATTCGCATCTACAGATGCTCTGGGCTGTCCGCACCACTCTCTGCAGAATCCTGCGATTGAGGGAAGTACAGTTCCCATACCAGGCAGTGATGCAGCCAGTCAGGATGTTCTCAACTGTGCCCCTTTAGAAAGTTCTTCGAATTTGGGGGTCCTAACCAAACTTATTCAACTGTCTGAGGTGAAAGAGGAGCTGATGCGATTTTTCACCCCACAGCCGGTATGTACAGACCATGTCAGATCCTCGGTGATGCGTATGCCGAGGAACCAAAGGCGGTTCCGCCTCTCAACACCAGATGCATTGATGTCAATACGGGTTAGCCTGTCTCCATTCCTCCTGTAGTGCACAACCAGCTCCTTTGCTTTTGCGACACTGAGGGACAGGTTGTTTTCTGGACAACACTGTGTCAGGGTGATGACTTGTAAACAGAAAGTAATCTGCAGATGCTGGGATCAAAGCAACGCTTACAGCACGCTGGAGGAATTCAGCAGGTCGGGCAGCATCAGTGGAAACGATCAGTCGACGTTTCGGGCAGGAACCCTTCGTCAGTACTGAAGAATGAAGGAGGGGGAAGGATTTGAAGAATGCTTGTAGGTTCGGTTGAAAGACCAGTAATTTGAAAGACAACAGGGTGGAGTAGGGGAAGCACCGACGTCATAGGCAGGAAAACAATGGGTAGTAGAAGCGGAACCATGAGGGAGGTGATAGGCAGCTGGGGGAGGGGGCAGAGTGAAATAGGGATAGAGGAAGGGAGGTGAGGCAATTACCGGAAGTTGGAGAATTCTATGTTCATACCGAGGGGCTGGAGACTACCTGGACGGTATATGAGGTGCTGCTTCTCCAACCTGAGTTTAGCCTCATCATGGCAGTAGATGAGGCCGTGTATGGACATATCTGAATGAGAATGGGAAGCAGAGTTGAAGTGGGTGGCCACCGGGAGATCCTGTCTGTTGTGGCGGGCGGAGTGGAAGTGCTCGACGAAGCGGTCCCCCAATCTGCGTCGGGTTTCACCGATGTACAGGAGGCCGCACAGGGAGCACCGGATGCAAACGATGACCCCAACAGACTCACAAGTCAAGTGTTACCTCACCTGGAAGGACTGGGGCCCTGAATGGTGACAAGAGAGGAGGTGTGGCTGCCTCGTTATTATTTGAGATTAGGTCAATCAATGCAGTGACGTCAGCAAATTTAATTAGCCTATTATAGTTGTGGATGGCGACACCGACAGGAGGGAAGACGTCCTCTGGGACGACGGCACGATCATTGGTGACTGTCGGGGCCAATTCTGGATCTGCAGACTTGGGAGCCGGAGGGACACAGGGACAGGTGAGATGCGGGAGCTTGGGTTGAAAGGTTCTTCTTGCATCTGCTCTTTTCTTCATCAGCCGCTCTTCTGGATTCCTCAAATTTCTTGGCTGCGTTGTGGATCAGCGTTCTCCAGCGGTCTCTGTCACTTGTTGATCTCCATATGTGCCTGAGAGAGCCGCTGCTCAATTCGATCTTCGTACCATTTGCGCGGGTCACCACGAACTCTCTTGCCCCGAGAATATTCTCCGTAGAGTACTGCTTTCAGTAATCTGGAGTTGTCCATGCAAGACACGTGCACTGTGCAGCACAGCTGCTTGAGTGGCAAAGTTGGTTCAATGCTTGGAAGTTGACCATATATAGCTATACCTATCTCTGTGTTTCTATAAAATATTAAATTAAACTAGTAGTGCAGAAACAGAAATTTTAAAATGATTAATGAGTCACTATCGATCAGTTCAATGTCCATTCAGAATCTGGATGGCAGAGAAAAAGTTGTTCCTGAATCGTGGAGTGTGTGCCTTACTCCAATCCTGTGCAGTAGTCCCCATGAAGCAAACGGTGATGCAGCCAATTACAATGCTCTCCAAATTACACCTGTAGAAATATTCGAGTGGTGTTGGAAACTCCTGATGAAGGATAGCCACTGTTGCACCTTCTTTGTAGCTGCATCGATATATTGGGTCCAGGTTAGACACTCGGAGGTATTGACAGCCAGGAATTTGAAATTGCTCACTCTTTCCACTTCTGATCCCTTTATGATGATTGGTGTGTTGTGTTCCCTCATCTTGCCTTTTCTGAAATCCACAATTAGCTCTAAGGATATATTTACATCTACCCAAGCAGGATTTAGTATTCCATACAAGCATATGCAAATCTCATAAGGGGTACACATAAAACATAGAACATAGAATAGTACAGCACAGTAAAGGCCCTTCGACCCACAATATTGTGCCGACCCTCAAACACTGCCTCCCATATAAACCCCCACCTTAAATTCCTCCATATACCTGTCTAGTAGTCCTTAAACTTCACTAGTGTATCTGCCTTCACCATTGACTCAGGCAGTGCATTCCACGCACCAAACACTCTCTGAGTAAAAACACCTTCCTCTAATATCCCCCTCGAACTTTCCACCCCTTACCTTAAAGCCATGTCCTCTTGTATTGAGCAGTGGTGCCATGGGGAAGAGGCGCTGCTATCCACTCTATCTATTCCCCTTATAATCCTGTACACCGCTATCATGTCTCTTCTCATCCTCATTGTCCCCAAAGCGTAACGCCCTAGCTCCCTTAATCTCTGATCATAATGCATACTCTCTAAACCAGGCAGCATCCTGGTAAATCTCCTCTGGACCCTTTCCAATGCTTCCACATCCTTCCTATAGTGAGGCGACCAGAACTGGACACAGTACTCCAAGTGTGGCCTAACCAGAGTTTTATAGAGCTGAATCATTACATCGTGACTCTTAAACTCTATCCCTCGACTTATGAAAGCTAACACCCCATAAGCTTTCTTAACTACCTTATCCACCTGTGAGGCAACTTTCAGGGATCTGTGGAAATGTACCCCCAGATACCTCTGCTCCTCCACACTATCAAGTATCCTGCCATTTACTTTGTACTCTGCCTTGGAGTTTGTCCTTCCAAAGTGTACCACTTCACACTTCTCCGGGTTGAACTCCATCTGCCATTTCTCAGCCCACTTCTGCATCCTATCAATGTCTCTCTGCAATCTTTGACAATCTATATGCATGGTCACCTCCTCAAAGAACTCTATCAGGCTTGTTAGACATCACTGAACGGAAATGAAAGCATTACCATAAAAATGAAGAAACTATCATAATAATAGAAAACGTTAACCAATGGAAGAGTCTTACTCCCCATGGAAGACATCCACACGATCTGAGCCGACTAGTTGCCGACAAGGAAGCGTCGAGCCCCTGGCTCAGAGTTGGAGACCTCTTCCCAGAAACAGAAGAGATCATTGCAGCTATACAGGACAAGGTTGTTAACACATGTAGTTATCAATAATACAGAATAAAAGACCAATAGGATCAAGACAATAAATGCTGAAAATTACAAGAGAAACCAGTAACAATCCAAGACTTTGCAGTATGCTGCAACAGTTTAACTGAATTTCATTACTTGCACAAGCACAATCAAGTGGTGGACAACATTCAGAAAAATCTTGCTTAAACTACAACCGATGAAAAACACCATAACTCATTATAAGTCCAAACCTGTTCCACTTTTTAGAGTTAGAGTCTTTTAATATATACTGTGACAGATCATTATTTCACATAGGATAATCCATGATAACCGTTCGGATATAATTTTACAGGAAAAAAACAAGCAAAAACAACTTTTTTAAAATATATATAGCCATTCCAAACACACATAACCTACAGAAATGAGTTAGTACAAAAAACACTAGATATATGCTGAATTAAAAGGGGGAAATGAAAGACTACGGAACACGAACAAGGTATTCATTATCCCAATCGTAATATCGATAACTGGTATCATCCCAAAGGCTTTCCACAATAGTATTAATAAATTAGGCCCATACGGCAATACTTGTGTAAATCCTCGAAAATCCACAATACTATACACCACGAGAATAGTTTGAAATTTCCTATCAATTCAGACATGAGTGTGCTTGGCGATGCCGGTTTTACCAGTTTAGGCTAAGAAAATAATAATAATAATAATAATAATAATAATGATAATAATATTAATAATAATAATAACAAATTTATAAAGCACCTTTCATCCAGACGATGCCGTTCAAACCGCATCATAACGGAATAAAGTGCAAACTCGAAATTAAAACACAAAATATTGTCAGTTGTAATCTTCCACACAGTGCTGCAGTTGTAGGTGTTGAATCTACAGTTTAGGAGCATAGTGATTAAAACAAAACCCTGACCTCCCAATGATTCTTTTGGCCTTCTACCTTATTGTCTGCCTGCAGTGCATTTTCTCGGCAACTGTAACACGGTTTCACTGAAGTATTCTGTTACGATTTTCCTTGTCCGTCCTCATTGTACCGATGTGATGTAATGATCTATTTGGATCGCATGCAGAAAAGTTGTCCATTTTATCGTGGTGCATGTGACAATAATAAACCAATTTATCGATTCACTGTTGTCAATAATACAGCGCCCCTTGGTTGCTTCAGATTGTTTTACCCGGGGGTGGTAGTGTGGATGAGCTGCCACGACCTATTAAATGCTCCCAGCGGCGTGCGACTCAAATAGCCTCTGACAACCAAGTCCAGCTCCTGGCCTTCACGAGTGGTTCAGCCACTAAGCCCGGCAAAGCATTTCTTCCGACAGGAGAAGGGGCAAAGGCGGGTTACTGGTGTCTTACAGCCAGTCGCTCGTCGACGGTGATCGGCAGCTCATCCGGGAACAGGAAAACTCTGATCTCCAAACTCCACTGCCTTGGAACTGGACCCCTCATGGGGAAGAGTTTGGGAGTAAACCCAGTGGGAAAACTCTTGACCTGGAGCCACTAATAGAGTCTTAAATGGTAATGAACACAGACACCTCTGGTGCCAAGCTCTGTCAGTCTCTGGCGCTCCTTTGTGTTCATCTGATACATGGAGGGAGGGAGCTTTATTATTAGGGTAAATACGTGAGTGTTTAGTGTTCATCAGATCAGGCATTGACAACCTATTTCTGTCCATCCTAAAATGTTCAACAGAAACACAAGGAGCCTCTGCGGACACAGACACTGAGAGTGAACACGATGCTGATGACGGAGAAGGTGAATGTTTTCCAGCTGGTTGATCGATACGCTGAGCTCACGGTCATTTCTACTCTTCGAGATCGGAGACTGGTGGAACATGAGCTGCTGGCAAGAGGCAGAGACCACGAGGAGTGGAGAGAGCAACATCTCCGCGGAAAGCTGGAAAAAATCCGGATTGATCAGTTGTTCCAGAGCAGCTTTTCCCGGAAAAATTCCAAATCTGGGAGTTCGGCAGCAGTGGCCGGAGTCGCGGGGATCGGCAAAACAACAATGGTTCAAAAGATTGTTTATGACTGGGCCACGGGGAAAACATACCAACAATTCCAGTTTGTCTTCAGTTTCAAATTCCGGGATTTAAACACTATTAACTGTAGAATAAACCTGAGGGAACTGATTCTGGATAAGTATCCTTACTTTGAGAATTTCCTGAGCGAGGTCTGGAAGAACCCAAAGGGATTGCTGTTTATATTCGATGGTTTGGATGAATTCGAACACAACATCGATTTTGCTGACAGTCGAAGATACACAGAACCCAAGCACCAGTGTCCAGATCCCGAGTGGTGGTGTGAAGTGTCTGACATAGTGTACAGTTTAATCCAGGGCAAGCTGCTCTCAGGGTGTTCAGTGCTGGTGACCACCCGCCCCACGACGTTACATTTATTGGAAAAGGCGAAGATTAGTGTCTGGGCTGAAATCTTGGGATTTACTGGTGAGGAACGGGAGAAATATTTCATCAGGTATTTAAAGATCAGACGGTGGCAGCAGCTGTTTTCAAGCACGTGAAGGAGAACGAGATCCTGTACACCATGAGCTACAACCCCTCCTACTGCTGGATCCTCGCTCTGGCACTGGGCCCCTTCTTCACACAAAGAGTCAGGGACCCGCAGCGAGTACCCAAGACCATCACTCAACCATATTCATACTATATTTACAACATCATGAAAAACCACAGCCGTGAGATTGAGAACCCTCGTGACGTGTTACTCAGGGTTGGTGAGATGGCCTTCAGAGGAGGGTCCGAGAAGAAGATTGTGTTTACAGACGGAGACAAGAATAATCTTCAGCCTTCCCAGTTCCTGTCCGGGTTCCTGATGGAGGTTTTGGAGAGAGAGGATTCTGCCCGGTGTGTGGTGTACACATTCCCACACCTCACCATCCAAGAGTTTGTAGCTGCTGTTGCACAGTTCCTGACTCTACATCCCATGAAAATCCTGAAATTCCTCACTGAAGCCCAGAGCGCGACAATGGACGATTCGAGTTATTTCTCCGTTTTGTTGCTGGTCTCTCCTCCCCAATGTCAGCTCGGGGCCTAAAGGAGTTTCTGGGTCCATTTCCCCATGAAACAACCTGCCAGGAGATTGACTGGGTGAAGGAGGAGGTTAAATGCCAGAGTGGAAACACGAGGAGTGAAGCTGGTAAAACGAGCCTCCTGAACACTTTGCACTACCTGTTTGAGTCTCAGAATCGTGGACTGGCTCAGGACACACTAGGGTCTGTTGAAACACTTTCATTCAGTGGAATCACACTGACCCCGATTGACTGCGCGGTCCTGTCTCATGTCATCGGACTCTGTGATACAATAAAACACCTCGACCTGGAGAACTGCCACATTCAGTGTGAAGGAATCCAACGGCTGGGACCCGGGCTGCACAAGTGCCAAGCTTTGAGGTAACTTGAATCTCTCACTCTGAACGGTGAAACTATTCCATTGTGTTGTTTCAATGTAAAGGAATTTGGGTAAGACTGTAGTAAATCTGATTGTGAAGAATTGCGACAAATGACCCGTGAACAGCCATTGCTTTAATAGTAGTAAATCACAAGAATGGCCGTGTTTCTCGCTGCCTGTGACACGTCCATTGACAATTTTCCTTCTCAGTGATACTGACACTGTCAGCAGCAGGTGGGTCAGAGATTCACACACACTTCCCGGTGAGGGACAAGAGACCGTCAGGGGACTGTCCCAGTGAGAAGAAAAGAAATACCATTGTGAGATTGTCCTCCCCTGCCCTTCTCCGTGCGTGGCTATCACCATCAGTCCACCTGTGTGACTTTGCTCACTACCAGATACCCATGGGCATATTTCCTCTCCACAGTTCAGGCACACCCTCCCTTGAAATCTATTTCTGCATTCTCTCGTCTTGTAGGATTATCTTTTCCCATTGGTTCCCTTCTGTGGGATCTCTCTTCCCCATCCCCCTTCGTCCTGTGGGATCTCTCTTACCCTTGCCGCTTCCGACCCTCTCACGTCAGGAACACTTTTCTAACCATCGGGGAATGAGACAGAATATGTGGAGTTCACAAAGTCACACCGACAGACTACATTACTGACATTCTGTGAATACCCTGGAGCTGGGCAGTGAGGGACATTGACAGCTATGGAAACTCCGATCAGTGATTTACTGAAGGGTTTAGTGTTTCCTGAAATATCCGAGTGAGAGAAATTCCCTCAGACCCACGGTTTGAATCACTTTGTTCATCAACTGTAGTAAATACGATTGCGAAGAATTGTGACAAATGCCATCTCAGTTCGTTCTGTGTGATCACTTCCCCATCCCCCTTCTTCCTGTCGGGTTTCTCTTACCCATTACCTTTCTCCTGTCAGATATCTCTTTCCCAACCCCGTTCCTGCTGTGTGTTCTTTTTTCCCCATCCCTCTTCCTCCTGTGGGATATCTCTTCCCCATCCCCCTTCCTGCTGTGGGGTTTCTCGCCCCCCCTCCCGCCTTCGTCCTGCAGGTTTTCTCTCCCTATCCCGTTTCCTCAGGAGGAGTCTCTTCCACCATCTCCCATCGACATTTCCCCATTCACAAATCTTCCTCACTGTGAGACATTCTCAGCTTTCAAACCTGCAACTCCCGACCTCTCAGGTCAGTAACAGTTTTCGAAACATCGGGGAATGAGACAGAATATGTGGAGTTTACGTGGTCACACCAACAGACTAAATTACTGACATTCGGTGAATACCCTGGAGCTGGGCATTGAGGGACAGTGACAGTGATGGGAACTCCGATCAGTGATTTACTGAAGGGTTTAATGTTTCCTGAAACATCCGAGTGAGAGAAATTCCCTCAGACACATTGTTTGAATCATTTTGTACATCATTTTCTCTGTTTGTGTTTAGACTTGGGGAAAATGAGCTAGGAGATTCAGGAGTGAAACTGGTGTCTGCGGCTCCGAGGAACCCGGAGTGTAAAATACAGGAACTGCGGTAAGTACCAGACTGTGGGAGGTTGTGTTTACAGTCACTGGGTGTCTGACACTGAACATTAATGTGATCAGTAATTATGTTACTGATAAACACTGGGAATTTGTACCGTCTCCTGTCTCTCTGTGTCCTTCACCCTCAGTCCCTCTCATCTCCAGGCTGGCCAGTGTCGATCTCACAGATTCCGATGCCGAGGATCTCGTCTCCGCTCTCAGTACAAACCCATCACTGGCGGTGTTGAGCCTGGGTTACAACTTGCTCACAGACCGATCTGTCCCCGCTCTCCGACACCTCATACTGACCCTCCCGAGTCTGGTGTGGATCGGGTGAGTGTTTGTGTTAATGTTCAACGTGATAAAATATCAGCGGATCCGCGGGTTTTCTGGTGATATTTGTCTGTGAGTGTTGTTGAAACATTAACTCCAGTCCCCTGTTACTGACACTGTTGTGTAATCTGTTTATGTCATCTTTATTCTTCCATCTGTTCTAGGCTGTGGGGGAATCAGTTCAGTGAGACCAGAAGGGAGGAACTGAGATCTCTGCAGGAATCCAGACCCGGACTGACAGTGACCGTGTGAACATCTGAACGTGTGAACATCCCCGCCCGCAGGATGGGAATATTTTATCCGATTCCCCGTCCTCCCCTTTAACCCGCGCCCTCCCCTTTAACTCCCGCCCTTACCTTTAATGGCCGAGCGCCTGGTCTAATTCCTAACCGTTCTAACGGAGCGGGCCCCAATCCCCCGCTCTGTGACATCGGAAGCGGTCCTGCAGTGACGTATTTCCGCCTGTCGTACAGTGGAGCTGCTTCCGCTGGATGTGCCGATTCGAGAGTTCCCCAACGTGAGACTCGTGGAATTACACAGACAGGAAGAGCTCGGGGGCCGGGGCTCAATCTTGGACTCCAGTGTCCCGGGCTGGGATTATCCCGAGAGAGAATCCTTTTGATCCCTTTGCTGTGGACGATGCATTCTGCAGTCTGGCTGATATAATGATGTTAAATTGACAAATACCTCGACAGTGACTCTGGATCTGCAGCGATCTCGGACACTGCCCTGGAAAGTAATTTTATATAATCATCGGTTTCCCCAATGCAGAGAGACAGTGAGAAACGGGACTGATTATTCAACCTGTCACTCGTTGTGGTCGGTCAGTTAATTGAGTGTGACTGTGAGTGAATCGGGAGCAGCTTATTTATTCCCACACGTCAGCAGCTCACACATTGTTTAATTTACATTTGTCATGATGAAATCAATAAACCGCTGTAACTTCCTGTCTTGGTGTCGGACTTGAGTTTTATTTTAAGTTTCTGCTGCCCCACCCACCCTGTGCACTGCAAAATTGGGTCGGAGCTCCTCACTCTGGCACAGTAGCGTCTGAACTCCAGGCTGAGGTATGTAAGTAGGCCGGACTGGCAGAGTCTGGGTGCCCTGGATCTGATCTCCACCCAACCCCCATCCTGGCTAACTGAAACCCTCCAGACGGTGAAAATCGACGATGATATCAAACGTGAGTCCACTGATGTCCTGAGTAAGAGACGGATGATGGGTGGAATGCCAGCATTAAACATGGACTGAAATCCCTCCACACCGTCCCATCACACACTCCCGGGGTCAGACACATCGTGGAATTGTTCTGAATGAGCTGGGAGAAATCGAGGAAAAACTGCTGTTCGTGAGATACATTGGAGACGGTTCGAAATGTCTCTTGGACATGTGAGTGAGTGGCTGTTTTAATGTGGAAGCTTCGTTTGGAGTTTTTCTGGCAGTTTGGGCTGGGTTTGTTGCGGCTGCTAACTGCGTAGCTCCCAGCTGCGGCGGCTGACAACTCGCCAGGAAGACGGTTCGCTCCAAAAAACGCAAGAAAAACAAACGTTGTTCCCCCACTAACAGCGCGACCAAGCATTGGCAAAAAAAGGTAAAGGAGCTAGTGGGTTACTTTGACTTGGTAGACAGCTGGCGGAATCTTCAACCCGACTCTAGCACCTCCTCGAGAATATTTGGGGGTGGGAGTTTTCGGATAGACCGCCTGTATATCTCTCGGACTTACATTTCCCGCGTGTCGGCGTCCTCCATGCGGCCGCTGTCTTGTTCGGATCATCACCCCCTGCTCCTGCCCCTGTGGTTCAGGTGGGAGATTTGAGGCTACGTGCAGGGAGGTTATCGCGGGGGACGGAGTGGAGCCTGTGGGGGGCAAGAATGCGAAGAAGAAATCCAAGTAACCTTCTTTGGCGAAGGCTGACGGTTCTGGTTCTGCGTGAACCGGACATGGACGTCGTCCTCTCGGCCCCCGCCGACGATGTACTCTTCCTGGTGACAGATCCCAGTGACCTGTGGAGGATACGGGAGTGCCAAGAAGTTTTCTCGGCGGCATCCTCCGCTGGGATATCTGGATGAAAAGTTCCGGAGTCTTACTGGGTCAGAGGCAGGTGGAGTCCCTGCCGGAGGAGATGAGAGCATTTGAGTGTGTAACACTCGTTAGGTCAAGTGGCATGATCTCTGGGGTGACGACTCCCCCTACCCGGCCAAATTTTAGCACTCTCGTTTTGGTGGATGCTGCGTTAGTGCCCCCTGTTTCAAATCAGTACCCCGTATTGACAAGCCGTACGCAGGATGCGGTTAAATAATTAAGATTTTTTAACTCTTACTTCAACTATGGGTTAGCAGAGAAACAAAATTTTAAAAAAAGGCGCCAGTATATCTTTATACACTCTGCGCACAAATAGTTTGTTGGAGCTCACGCAATATCCTCTTTTCTCCATTCGATCGGCTCCGAACTCCGCCAGTGAAATCCTCACCTCTCTTGATACTTCCCCCGGGCCGTACCACCATTGGCTCTCACTGAAATTCGGTGCTGACCCAATGCTGCCGCACACGTCCTCACAAGCAGCTCGAAACACTGGATGCACAGACAATGAACCCAAACAGCACTCAAGCGCCTTCTTCCGGCAGGCCCCCATGAGCCTCCTCACAAGCGGGGTGTTGGTCCTCTCCCGAGTCCAAACGCTGCCCGTCTCAAAAGTGTCCGGACACATCAGCACAAACGATTCACAAACCTCAGACACCCACACCTTTCCCTCCGAGAACTTCAGTTTCACTGACTAGTAAGCGTCGTCTTGATATCCTGCCGCACTGAATCTCTCAATCTTCAGTGCCTGGCATGGTGTCATGGGTAAATGCTTCAAATACCGGTTGTAAAACGAACTGTCCAGGATCTTGACCTGC
Organism: Mobula birostris; assembly: GCF_030028105.1. Classification (NCBI taxonomy): domain Eukaryota; kingdom Metazoa; phylum Chordata; class Chondrichthyes; order Myliobatiformes; family Myliobatidae; genus Mobula; species Mobula birostris. The sequence continues at coordinate 34,369,095 of NC_092382.1, read as the reverse complement.
GCCCCAGTGTCGAGCATGGCCTTAGCACGGCTTCCATCCGTAACGACACCCGGGAGTGTGGTCCCACTAAGCCTTCAGGAATAGGGTCATTTCCTTTCTGGAGTTCATTGCTACATTGCTAGGAACATTTCCCCCCAGTGACCCCACGCCATTCCTCCACTGGACCTCCACTAAGTTTCCTGACACCTCTCTGAGCAGCTGAACAACCCAGAGAGGGGCTGATCCCCCCGGCACCGCAAGCGATTTAGCTGCCCCACTAGCTAGAGAAGATACACTGAAAGTTTTTCCACAAACTCCTGACACATGTTATGAAAGCCCTCCAGGTGCTGCATTTTTCTTCCAGTCGAAGCAAACGCATTTCCCCCCGCTTTCAGACAACTGACAGCTGTCACTACCGGATAATTGAACCCGACAGTTCTAACACCGTCACCAGCCCGCCTACTCAAACTTTCAACCAATCTCTGTCGCGCTCCCTCGACCGATCACTGCCACTCATCTAACAACTGAGAGATCCGCTCCGCCCACGTCTCGCACGCCTCCACCCCTTCAGGGCTAGGCATTATTCCAAAGAACAGGCAGAGCCTGCCGTAGCGGGAACATCTATTCGCCAGAGACACAAAAGCGGACGCTACCCCAGAATTCTCACTCTTCACCGGAGGACGAGGACTCATCAGGCATTCCAACTGCGACCACTTTTTCCCCTCCGTCCTGACAGTACGGACAGCCCATGGCCCCGCCTCACCTGGGGCACCCCACTTCCGTGACGTCAAACCTAGCCCGAGCTAAAGCAAGGTCTGAACCCGCCATGTCATCAAACTTTTGCGCTACGATTTCAACTTCGCCAGCAGCTGTAACCATACTCATAAATCGAATGAACAATTCATCCAAGGTACAAATATTCCTCCCCACTCAACCGCTACTAATCCCAATCCCACAGAGACACATCAGCACTGATTTAAACAGGGCGAGCACACAGCACCCCACAAAATCCAATCCCGGACGAGCAACCCAATTTGTAACATTCGCTTTATCTAGTGGCATTATCGTGGGGTGATAACCCCGTGCCCGGCCAAACCTCAGGATTCTTGTTTGGGTGGGAGTTTCGTGTAGTATCCCCAGTTTCAAATCAATACCCCATAACGACAATTGTACACAGGATGCGGTTAGATAATTAAGATTTTATAACTCTTACTTGAACTATGGGTTAGTAGAGAACCAAAATATTAAAAAAAAAAAACGCCAGTATATCTTTATACAGTCTGCACACAAATAATTCATTGGAGCTCATATAATATCCTCTTTTCACCATTCGATCGGCTCCGAACTCCTCCGGTTAAATCCTCACCACTCTCGATACTTCCCCTGGGCCGTACCACCATTGGCTCTCATTGAAATTAGGTACCGGCCCAATGCTGCCGCACATGTCCTGACAAGCAGCTCGAAACACTGGGTGCACAGACAATGCCCCCAGACAGCTCTCATCCGCCTTCTTCTGGCAGGCCACGATACCCCTCCGCATAAGCGGGGTGTTGGTCCCCTCTTTAGTCGAAACGCTGCCCGTCTCAACAGCGTCCGGACACATTAGCACTAAGGACTCACGAACCTCAGACATCCACACCTTGGCCTCCGAGAATTCCAATTTCACTGACAAGTAATCGTCGTCTGGATAACCCCCACTGGGCCTCCACAAATTTTCCCGACACCTCTCTGATCAGCTGAACAACTGAGGGAGGGGCTGATCCCCCCCCACCCCGGCACCGCAAGCAATTTAGCGGTCCCAGTAGCCAGAGAAGGTACACTGAAAACTTTTGCTCAATCTCCTGACACATGTTTTCGAAGAACCCAAGGTACGAATATCCACCCCACTCAACCCGTTACTAACCCCAATCCCACAGAGACACACCAGCACTGATTTAAACAGGGTGAGCACACAGCTCCCCACAACATCCAATCCCGGACGAGCAACCCAATTTGTAACACTCGCTTTATCTAGTGGCATTATCGTGGGGTGATAACCCCGTGCCCGGCGAAACCTTAGGGCTCTCGTTTGGGCGGATGTTGCGTGTAGTATCCCCAGTTTGAAATCAATATACTATAACGACAAGCCGTACATAGGATGCAGTTAAATAATTGTGATTTTTTAACTCTTGAACTATGGGGTTAGTAGAAAACTAAAATATTTTTTGAAAAGTCGTCACTATATCTTTATTCAGTCTGTGCACAAACAATTCGTTGGAACTCACGAAATATCCTCTTTTCACCATTCGATCTCCACCGAACTCCGCCAGCTCCCGAGCACCCGCTCGGTGTCCGTCCGCTAGCCAGCTCACAGCATCTCTTCGTGTGCCTCTTCTCTCTTCATCCCCATGGCGCGTTCTTCCACAAATCCCGCGCAAACAACAGCCTTCAGATACACAAGAAAGAATAGCATCTATTCCAATTGGTTACCAAATGAATACAAATCCCGTTATCACTAATTATAACCCAAACATGCTACTACAGAGAACCCACTACCTCAGCAGTTAACATTACAGAGAAGCCATTTTATTAGCCTTAGCAAGTAACATGAAAGAAGACAACCTCAGAAGTGGAGCACCAGACGTTTCCTCTATCTGGGAGTCTACCTCATCCTTCTGGGGAGACCTGGCTGCCGAACTGGCAAGACCTGGAGACGAACACTTAATTTGTAATAAAGACATTTTGTAAGAAAAAGGGGGTCAGACACACCGAGGAGCTGTTCTGAATGAGCTTGGAGAAATCGAGGAAAATACTGTACTAAGTTCATGAGATAATTTGGATGTGGTTCGAAACGTCTCTTGGACATGTACGTGAGTGAAAGTTTTGTGCGGAAGTTTCGTTTGGAGTTTTTTTTTCTGCCAGTGGATTTGGTTTGTTGGCGGCTTCTAACTGCGTAGCTCCCAGCTGCGACCGCTGGCAGGACACCAGGAAACCGTTACGCTCCAAAAACCGGAGACAAACGCCGTTGTCCCCCCCACCGACATCGGAACAACGTCCCTCCTCCTTTGTCGGCGTGATTCTCGTTCAGTGTAGGAGACGGAGCATTTATTGAGACGGCTGGACCTCTCACAGCCTGGGAGTTCTTCAAGACCGAGGCAGCCTTTCCTGGTGTTAGAGTTTCTGGCGCCGAGCCAGCAAGGTACTGTCGAGTACAAACCTTTCCGTCCAGTTACTCCCCTCGTTCCAGGACCTAGTAAGGGGATCACAGTGGAAAACATATTTTTACAGATGGAGCTGGTGACAACTCCCACGCATCGAATCGTCCTCCATCACGCTAAGCCTTTCATCCCCAACGAGTTCCTGCTTCCTCATCTAACCCGCTTGGGACAAGTAAGGTCAGAGATAACTGCCATCAGACACAAATGTAAGAGACGCACCCTCCGCAACGTAATCTGTTTCTGGCGTCAAGTGTTTATGCAGCTGGAACGAGAGGACTACATTGAGGGCCGGTTTACTGTCCGGCACAAGGAAGTAGACCATCAGTTGTACTGGAGCTCTGAGCGTTCACAGTGCCATGCGTGCAGGGAGCTCTGGCACTTTCGGAGGGACTGTCCCAACACTCGATTCCCTGGGGAGTTCATTTCGGGCACCAGTGCCCCAGCTGCCTCTATCCCTGTTCTATTCCTGTCCCTGTCCCTATCCCTGTCCCTATTCGTACCTCTGTTTCAGCCCCTGCTCCTGCCCCTGTGGTACTGATCGGAGATACTAAGGCTACGTGCAGGGAAGTTCAGGCGGGAGACGGAATGTAGCCTTTGCGGGGCAAGAAATCGAAGAAGAAATCCAAACACACTAAAAAGTCGGCCCCCGAGACCGCAGAGCTCACGCCCATTTGCCGTAAAGTGGAGCGGGAAGATCGGGGTAGTGCGCAGGTGGACCGGGCATTGGAAGCGTAGAGTACCGCCCCATCGGTAAATCCTGCACCTGTGTGCTCCTCCGGCTTGAAGAGGAGAAGGGAATGTTCCCCTACGCGGGCAGGGAATGTAGATGCGGGAGAGTCACAGGAAGAGGTCGGAATCCGGGTGGAGGTTGGTTCTAATCCCGAATACCCAGATGTATCCACCAGTCCTTTGGTAGATGGTGTGGTTGTGCAGAAAGCTACTGTTAGTCCTGTTTGCACAAATGAGACAGCCCTGTAGACCTCCTGCCAGGACTAAGTAGTAAGCGCCTCCCTGGAGGCAAGTGTATCTAATAATGTAAGCGGAGAGGAGTCAAAGCTCTCTCACTCTCAGCATCAGGCTGCCAGTGGAACCCTGAGACCAGAGATGCTGGGGTCCCCTTCATACCTGTCTCCTGGGTAGGATGATATTCTCCACATGCCGGCCCCATCAACTAAATGCCTACAAGGAGTGCCTGGGGATTATCCATCCATTGTCGTAACTGTGGATAAAACTGATGCGACGGGGAGCGGGCAGGTGTGAGTGGGGTACCCACTGTGGGTTACAAGTGCAACCATCAATTAAAACACCCGGGGAGGAAGATGGGGGATCTGTTTGCAGTGAGGGATTGGAAGGAGACTCCTTTGATAGTGAGACAATGGACATCCTCACCCCTCCTGAGAAATGCCCATTGATACCTGTGGAGGAAATCAGAGAGTTCATTCTCACCTCTGAGGGTGCAAAGCATTGGCCTAAACTAGCCTCGCTTCGCTGGTCTAGCATGCCGAGGCTGGTGATGTCCCTGCGAGTCATCCTTAGACGGAAGGCGAATGGGAAGAGGAATGCTGTGTCGGCGAATGAAAGGAGGCAGCTGAAATCCTTCCTGGATGATCTGGTGACGGACATCAGAGTGGGAGGCAACCTCACTACTTCGGGAGATGTTGGGTTATCTGTTGTCGTTGGCACCACTCTGGTCCGGAAAGCAAAATGTATTTTTGCTTTCTTCTCAGGATTGTTTGTTTGAGGGCGCCTCCGCTCTCACCGGTCAGGGTACTGGTGCTGAGGCCTAGTATTCTCCCGACATGAAACTTACCATAGATAGCCTAAATGCAAACGGCAACAGGGGTTCTCTCCGCAGATATAACAATCGATAGGGATGGGAGATATGCTGTGAGTTTCCTGCAGGAAACCCATACCATCCCGGGGGACGAGTCCGCTTGGCTCCTGGAGTGGCAGGGCGGGGTCTACATGAGCCACTTCAGCTCCAATTCTAGCGGGGTGGCGATCCTGTTGGCCCCGACCATCCAGCCAGAAATCGTAAGAGTCCAAGATGTTGTGCCCGGCCGTCTGCTCCACCTGGCTGTGCGCCTGGATGGTGTATGCTCCGAGGCGCGGTGTGATGCAGACGCGTCTATTCTGTCAGCTGCCCACTCTGCTGAGTTCCATCGATCCTGGGACTGCGTCATCCTCGGGGGAGACTTCAACTGTACCCTCGAAGTGGAGCAGCGCTCGGCCCTCCAGCGCGACCCATGTGTTGAGAATAAATTCAGATAGAGTATTTTATAATGCACCTCCGTCAGTTAAACGATGCTGGAAGGCTTGATCGGATCAAACAGCCTAAATGAAGAGAAATACAGTACAGTACACCTTTGCTGTCAGGTCTCTCCACCTGGACTGTAGGCTGCAGGGGAGATCGTCAGGATAAAGAGGTGGGGGCAAGTGTCCGTGGGCGGAGGGCGGATCCGAGAGAGGCGGGTGATTGGCAACTGGGCTGCTGATGGTGCTCAGAGATTTGCTGGCCAGCAGGGGGCGTCTCCCTGTTCCACTCTCTGTGATTCCTGGACAGGACAGGAGCCTCAGGTTCTCTCCAACTAGTTCCCCCGCCTTAGATGCGACCATGTCATCTTCTGCAGTGAAACTAACTTGTCTCTATTTCCCTTGTTGTCTCTGCCAGTGGTAAGGACACGCTGATGTGAAAATGTCACATTTGTTCGACGTCAGCCCCTCAGTACACCACTCCGTGTGGGTTATACGGCTCTGCAAGGATGCACCACTGTTTAAAATAATCATGGCTGATTTACCAGAAGTCGGTTATTCCTCTCTTCAGATTCCAGTCGCTCTTCATCTAACGAAACACTTTGCTTGCAAATACTCCATTGCTTCCGATACTCCAGCAGTCAGAACTCTCCTCGGCAGAGAACTGCAGGTATTCACGCATTCTGACATGAATAAAATAAAATCTTCCAACATTGCTTTACATGACTGTCCCTCACTTGAAACTGTGCCCTCTCCATTATTACCCTCCCGTCTGTGAAAATGCGTTCAGTGCACCGTCTGTTGCCGCTTAAATTCACGGTGACCCGAGAATATTATTCTACCATACGAAGAATACAGAAGGCTCTCTCAGAATACAGAACAAGTCCGCTCCTGTATTATAGGATCATGGTGGTGCCAGGTTATGAGGTGCAAAGCGGGTTTCAGATATAAAACTTACCTCTTAAATTTGGAGTAAGCAGACGGTAAAATGGAGATAGAGTTAGAGAGCCAGACAGAGCCAGGCAGAGCATTGGAAACAGCCTCATCAGCTTAGTTGTTCCACGCCCAGCGAGCTGGTCCCATTTCCCTCATGTAGCCCCTAACCACCTGAAACTCACATATCCTTTGATATATCGAGATGGCTTTTAAACGTTGACAGTATTTCCACCTTAATCACTATTTCTGACAGTCAGTCAAAATATGAGGGAGCTGCCACTGTGTAATTTTTAAATATGTGCCCCCTGATCTTTTGTTTTTAACACCTCCTGCCTGTGGTAAATAAATATATAATATAAATGTTACATTTGAAGCATTGGTAAAATGCGATGAGAAGTACGTGAACGGTATATTTTGGCCCGCAAGCTCCAATAACAGGGCCGGGCTGACAGCCGGGTTGCTCGTTTTATTCTCGTTTAGTGCAGATCAGTAATTTCTGCACAGGTAATCAGCAACAGGGAACGACATATGTTTGTCCTTGGATAATGGAGAACGCTTTCGTAAGCAACTGTTCCCCAGAACCTATCCTTTTATCCCGCTGTTAATTCCGGCCGAAGTCATCTGCCATTTTCCATGATTTTCTAAAGGCTGTCAAATCTCGCACAGTTTGCTTCTTGAGGGACGTAGTTTCTCCTTTTGGAACCAATTCCTTCACCGACAGGCATTATGTTGACGTTACGGACACTCGGGTCTGTGACGCACGTTCAACATTTTGAAGTAATTTTTGTGTAAAATGAGAGAAACTGTTGAATTTTTGAATATCAGTTTAGTTTGTGTCATAGGTCTGTCTGGAAATAAACGGTTCAATTGTTTTTTTTTTACGATTACATTACGATACTCTTTTCTTGGTGCATTTTCCAAGCTTGTAGCACACCGTTCATTCCCCTCCCCCCCCCCCCCCCCCCCCCAGATGCCAATTTATTTCAGTTGTGCACAGGGAAATGCCTCTACAACAATTTGTGGCATTAAGGAGTCCATCTCTCTCTCTCTCTCTCTCTGTAACTCCCACCCCGCCCTCTACTTTCAGTTTGTTGTATTCCTACCAACTCTGTTCACGCTCGTCTTGTTTCAGTTTTGTTTTCATTCCACAACAACACCGCCCTTTCAGCAGATATCACGCCAGCAAACTTTGTGGCGGTTAACATTTTTGTTCTTCTTCTGTCCTTCCAAATTCTGTTCTCGATCTCACAGTCTGTAATATAACGGACAGATACAGCCGTCTGCTATTTTCAGATAAAGATCATCACCACTGTCCAGGGTCCCATGGGTTTGATGGATGAGTTGTTATGGGCGTCATCACTTGCCGCATGACTCTATATGAAGGAATAATGCAGGCAATAATTTCCAGTCCGAGTGGTAAAGGGACAGGGGTATGTACAAACACTCCGGGGAACTGGAGTGCAGAAACTTAGATGTCAGCCGCGCTTCAGTCGGGACAATGACACTGAAGCTCTTCCCTGGTTGTGAACTGCAGAATACTTGATATCTTCATCCTCTCTTCAATCATTCTATTTTACATCATTCTGTTGCATGTCCAGACGCCACATTAGAGCTGAGAACTTGTATTTTCATTTGAGTGGATTCTCCACTCACTGTGCTTTGTTTCCTCAGCTATTTCGCGTGGAAATTTACTTACTTTTAGCAATCTGCGTCCACCAAACCATATACCTTCAATGCAGTTAAAACTCGGGCACCAAATGAGAGATTGCGCGCTACCGACTCGCTGGCTAAAGAATCATGAAATTCAGCGGACTCGGTAAATGCCGATCAAGTGACAACGGAATGGTAAACTGACGACATTCCCAAGTCACAGCGTCTCCATCTTGTGAAAATTGATCCAGTAAGATTGAGAAAAGAAGAATTTCCATCTAAATAACGGATTTTCATTGTCTAACTCCTTGTGAGATCCTCTCGATCAAACTAGCAATATCTGGCAGAGCAGCAGATGAACAGCTTGACCGGCTGTGACGAAGGAACGAGACTAGACGGAGAAAATATCGTTGTACTTGCCATGTGCTCGCAGGAATGGAAGTTCAATCAGTTTTTTTTTTGGTTTTGTTTGCTGATGATCTGCTGGACCTGAGCCCATGTTCAAGGTCCAAGACAAAAACATAGACTCGGAGAACTCGTCCACTGAAACAGACTCCGTAGAAAGTGAAACTAGTTAACACTGACCTTCGGGACTTGGTCAAAACTTTAATTTCCCGTCATGAAGATTGCGGGGAGCTGCATGATAAATTAGAACATGGAGCTTTATTTGGTCTCTGTGCAGCGTGAATTACTGGCCGTTCTTTAGGGTCTCATCGTTCCCGGGCGAGAAAGGAGCATCTCCATAGAAACAACGAGAGTGCAGTTCCCCCGGAGTAAGAGAGAAAAATAAATCACAGTTCATTCGCGATCGTAGCAAGTCGTCCAGTTGGAAGATGAGATGCCGTCTCTCTCATTTATGCTTTGCCTCACGATGGTAGTGGTCAGTGGAGAAGGCCGCAGGCAGAGAAATAGTTCGAATGTCAGTGGAATAAGAATGAAACTGTGGTGAACCAAGAAGCTCAGGATTAAACATGTGGACCGTCATCAAATATTCGGCACTCTGAGTACCCGAACTCGCTTGTTGTTGCGTTTTTTCTCTCTCTAGTGTGATGGAGACATCCTTGTGGAGACTGAAATTGCTGTAGCCTAGGTATGCAACTCGGTAGGTATGCAACTAAATCTCTGCATCATGTCAATTACTTACATGAAAATGAAACCATGAAAGCCAACACCTTACGCGAACTTACGCTAAAGCTTCCACTTCCACCCCAAATATGTCCATTGCGTTATACACTACTGAACATTTGTATGTCGCCAATATCAACAGGCATCCCAACCTTCAGTGAATTCTGACCGTCCGCTTCCTAGTGCTTCTCTACATCGGCACTCTCGGGAACCCATCACACTTTGTGAATATTCCAGCCCTGCTCATCCATGGAACGGACTCAGTACGTACATCTATATTGACCCCTGTTTGCCGTTCGAGGACCATCTGACAAGCTGATAAATTCCGTACCATAACTGACAACCCATTAGCTTAAAACCGCACGGAGTAGCTGGACAGGTGAAAGGCTGTTCATGTGCGTCATTCAAGTCAGACCATTCAATGGATGTGCACGACAGGGAATAAAAAGGAAACGAAATATATAATGTTGTGTTATATTTGCCGTGAAAGTGCAGTTCAGATTGTCCAAACAAGTAAATACGACTTTGTATTACACTGCCAACAACGCTATCAATTTTGTGGATCTGTAAAACGATTGTCATTGTTGGTACAAGTGCAATAAACGCAGAAGGTTTAAACATTTGCACCAAATGGAGGGTCGATTCAATTGCTTTGCTTCACACTGGCGCGAAATTGATGGGAGGGGGTTCTCTGTGTGAGGGACGACATCAGTTTGATGCACAAACAAAATGCTGGAGGACCTCAGCAGTTCGGGCACATCTATGGAAAAGAATAAACTGTTGACGTTTCGGGCTGCGACTTTTCAAATGGACGGGGAAGATGCCGGAGTGAAAAGGTTGAGTGATGGAAATGCGAACAAGCATGAAAGTGACAGGCGAAGCAAGGTGCGTAGGTTGCGGGGCGGGGGGAGACGAATTAAGTGACTGGAGATAATTGGAAACGGCAAAAGCTCTGGAGAAGAAAGACTCCGATAGGAGAGGAGAGTGGATCATGGAAGAAAGGGAAACAGTTCGGGCACCAGCAGGAGATGATAGGCAAGTCAACAGAAGTGTAGGAGGTCGAGATGGTGAAATGAAGAAGAGAGAAAAGGAAGGGGGAAATACCGGAATATGGAAATATCAATGTTTATGCCATTAAACTGGAGGTACCCTACACCGAATATAAGATATTACTCATCCAGCATGTGAGTGGCCTCATGGTGGCGCAAGAGGAGGCCATGGACCGATATGTCGGCTCGGGATGGGGATAGGAATTGAAATGTTTGGCCACCGGGAAATTTCGATTTATGTTGATGGACATGAAGTGCTCGACGAAGCGTTAATTAATTTGAAGAAGACGTCCAGGCCAGAAACATTGACTGTTTGTTCATGTCCATAGATGCTACCTAATCTGTTGAGTTCTTCCAGCATTTTGTGTGCGCTGCAATTAATTTTATTAAAGGTTTGCATGTATTCAGCATCTGCGTCAGCCTGGATCCGATATCAGTATATATATATATATTTAATAATTCAATTGCAAGGTCCATAACCGAGGCGATTCCTCAGTGAACAGAGCAGCCTAATAACAGTTCACAATTGCTCAATGACTACAAGGACTGGACATCACGTCATCAACAATAACAATCATGAAAACGAGAGGGGACCCTGAGAGTGTTTCGTAACAGCATTCACTGGTTGCTGGAATCGTCATTTCTTTGTCTTTGAGCTTTTGCAACCTCATCAAAATTGGGATTTTACTTGAATTATGTCATTTTTATTTTTTACCCCAGCTGTTGGAAAACACATCAGCCTTGTGTAGTATTGAATATTCCGTGTTCTGGAGCGAGTATTAATGAATGACCGTGGCGATTCATCAGCTCAGAGTTTCTTCAGCGAGATCGTGGGCAGGTCGAAGACAGGTTAAATCTCACACAGAATGCTTGAAATATTTTCCCATGTGAGAAAGGTATCGTACATGATCATTGCCGTTATCGGTGTTCCTGGTAAGAACATATGCGAACTAATAATTGTAGTTTATGTGCGCGGTCTGTAAACTCGTTGAGTGACCGAAAGCGTTGTGATGCCGGTATATCAATGAGTGCGGTGTAGCCATTGTGATAAATCTCTGTGTTCGTTCAGAAGTTTCCTTGCAGTTTAATACGTGCCGTCGACTGAAAATCACCTGGCGGTTGAAATAGATGCAGAGTAGAAGATCGGAGATATGATTCATGACAGGCTGTCGAAGTAAACTCCGATAATCCAGCGCGTCTGCGCATTTACGGGCGATTGGTTTTACTTCCTATCAATAGAGCAAAATGCTATAAACTCAAATTTAAATTATTGCGCTGTGTTTTCAGAAATTGTTGCAAGTTTGAAGGGAATGCTGGAAGCGGGTCGCCGGTGAGATGCAGCGGGAAGAAGTGGAATCTCTTGTGAGAAACACACCATGAAGAAGTGTACGGCCGACGTCAAGGGCCGAGCTCCCTCTGCAAGTCGTCCTGCTGAAGCGTCTCGGCCGGAACTATCGACTCTACTTTGTCCTATTGATGCTGCCTGGCCTGCTGAGTTCCTCCAGCATTTTGTGCGTGTTGCTCGGATTTCCAGCATCTGCAGATTTTCTCTTGTTTGCGATTGGATTACATCACTTGCGAATTAGACTCCGAAACATCAGGAGTTTCCAAAATTCAAATGAGGTTCTGTGTACGTTTTTATGCACCAGGTTTTGTTCCCATGTGAAGTGAAGTGAGATTTAAGAGCCAACCCAGCAGTGTCAGTTGATGGTCAGACGGGGCAATGTGCAAACGATACTCCGCTCTAGAACAGTAAGCATCGAACCATTCAGAATAATCCTGAAACAATCTGGAAAAAAAAATCTAAAAGAGAGGGATGAAGAATCTATATTGTCTTTCTTTCGGAAATTGGATAGTTTAAGCACTCACGTGCAAAATAGCTGAAAATTCAGCGGGTCAAGGAAACTCTTTAAAAGCGAAAGCTGAAACTTCTGACCGGATACCTTGCATTGTGCAAAGTATCCGCGGATTTATACTGATTTCTCCAAAGCGCCCTTCGCAAACCATGACCCGCTTCCAGTTCCGAGTATCGTACCCTTTCACGCAGCATGTACTTCTGCAAGGCATCTTCGACTCCCGCTCTACACCATAAGACCATAAGACAAAGGAGCAGAAGTCGGACATTCGGCCTATCGAGTCTGCTCCGCCAATTTATCATGAGCTGATCCATTCTCCCATTTAGTCCCACGCCCCCGCCTTCTCAGCATAACCTTTGATGCCCTGGCTACTCAGATACCTATCAGTCTCCCTCCTGTATGTTGATTCATCACCACCTTTGACACAGCCCACAGCAGTGGTCATCAGCAAACTTGTATATGGTGTTGGGAGCTGCAGTTAGCTACACAAGCAAAGGTTTGTTGATGTGCTTGCGTCAATGGAATCAAAGCAGATCAGATCGATCTGATAAGGAAAAGGGTAGGATTAAGGATTTCAGGAGTACAGGCAATGACAACTCTGTGGAGACCAACCATCATAGACCCGAATGGCAAAAGTCGGAAACGAGCAAGAAACATTTCCGGCCAGCGTAGGCTACTATTCCCGCCAGTTAACTTTCCTATTACCTTAATATTTCTAGAGTGGAAGGGAAACCTAGCAGGTTTAAATACAGGTACTTACTCTACTTGCATTTCACGGCCACATTCGACCGTGGGCACTTAATAGTTCAAAAACCTTTGCACGTATTAGAGAAGTGATTTATCCAAAATGACACGAATCAACTAATTCCTCCTAATTATTTGCTTCCATGGACCGGCCTGTTTTGGCCGTAAACATTTGGCAATTTATGGCCTGTTATCTTTTTCCCAGCATGAGTCGCGTGACAGACGTTGTTTTAAGGTCTGAAAAAGAAACAGATTCGTAGAACTCGTTCACTGAGACAAAATGCGTGGAAAGAGAAACTCGTTAACCCTCACCCCCGGAACTGTATCAAGAGTGCAAGTGCGTCAATTTCCAGCGTAGACATTGCTGGGTGGTTGATAGATAAATTAGAACATGGAGCTTATTTTAGTCTCCGTGGACGTCAAATATTGGCCGTTCTTTGTTGTTGTTTTTTTCATTGGACCGAAGCAACGAAGGGGACATGGGCATCAGCATAGAAACAACGAGTGGGCAGTCAGTCAGTGTAAGTAAAAAGGTCACAGCTCACCCCCGATCGTTGGAAAGCGTCTAGTTGTTTGCTCAAATGCCGCCCCTCTCACTTATGGTCTTCCTCACGATGGCAGTGGGGAAGGCCGCAGATAGAGAGAAAGTGTCAGTTGAATAAGAATTAAAGTATGAGAAAACAGGGCCCCTGACACTGTCATAAGGGCGGGTGGCCGGAAACGGACCCAAGTGCAAGACACAGACACTGAAGTACCAGGGACAGGACTAGGTTACAGGGCGATGGTAAGGACATGGCAGGTAAACCAGGAACCTGGAACACGACTGGACATTAGAGCTAGGAGCCCGGGTTTGGACCTGTTGCCTCTGGCTCGGACCCCAGAACTAGGCAAGGACGAGGCTTGGCAGACAGGCAGAACGAGGCAGAAATCTACAGGCTTGAAGCTTGAGGCTAGAGGCTTGGCTTGGCTTGGCAAGAGGCTAGAGACTAGAGACTTGGTTTGGCTTGGAACGAGGCTAGTGGCTAGAGACTTGGCTTGGCTTGGGAAGAGGCTAGAGTCTAGAGGCTGGAGTCTACAGGCTCGAGGCTAGGCAAGAGACGAGTGGAGGCTTGGCCGGAGGCTGGAGACTTGAGGCTAGAGGCAAGGCTGGAGGCTGGAGGCTTGAGACTGGAGACTTGAGGCGAGGCGAGGCTGGAGGCTTGAAACTGGAGACGAGGCTGGAGGCTAGAGACTTCAGGCGAGGCGAGGCTGGAGGCTGGAGGTAGAAGATTTGAGGCGAGGCTGAAGGCTGGAGGCAGGAGACTTGAGGCGAGGCTGGTGGCTGGAGGCAGGAGACTTGAAGCGTTGTGAGGCTGGAGTCTGGATGCAAGAGAATTGAGGCGAGGCTTGGCTCCTCCTGGGCAGGACGCGGATCACCACCAGACAGAGGCAAGGGACGGGAAGGTTCAGAACCAATCCCAGGTAACGGCAAGGCGGCCTGGCTTACCTGGGTGGAGGCAACGGACAGGAAGGGACAGAACCAACCCCAGGTAACGGCAGGACGGCCTGATTTACCTGGGCGGAGGCAAGGGACAGGAAAGGAGTTAGGTACAGGGTGGCTGCAGGACCAGACAGCAAGACAAGGCAAGGCTACTGGCAAAGCAAGGCAAGACGAGAACTTCAGGTGAGGCAAGAGTTACCGGCAAGACAAGGCAGGGCTTCAGGCGAGGACACAGAAGGCAGGGGAAGGGATACAAGGAGTAAGGACAAGAACAATCCAGCGGCCACGCCCTGGTCTCTGGAGGTATTTATGCAACCAACCCCAACTAGCATCAGCTGCCTCAGTCAAAGCTCAACAAGGCAGAAACAGGGTAGATAGGAAAACCTGGAGCAAGGGTCGATGGACCAGACCGTGAACCGAAATATGGACTTCACGGACCGGACTGTGAGAAACATAACCTTTCTTTCTAATGAAGGGAGACACCATTGTAAATACTGAAAGTACAGTGGCCTCGATCAGCAAGTATGCAGCGAACTGAGTCATTTTTCTTATATCAGAATGAAATTAGGAAAGTAAACAACTTACGGTAAAACTTCCACTTCCACTAAACCAATTCCCTTCATGTTTGATGCACCTATGGAGAAATTGTTACAACTAGTGAACACATGTATGTCTCCGATGATCTTTAAGCTTCTGTATGAAATACGTCTTCTGCTTCAGCTTCAGAGAGGATGACTGTTTCTCCGCTCATATCTGAAATGTCCACGATCGGTAGATTCCTGGTGAAAGCCCTCTGCATGTGTTCCACTGCAATCATAGACAATTATTTATGGGGAGCTCGAACCTTGCGAAACTCTAATCAGAGCAATGTGAGATATTATTGCATAATGACCTTTCCCGTCAGTGAAAGTACATCAAGGAAACACATCAGAACAGGAAAAACAGAGTTTACAATGTTGCGCTATAATTACAGTGCAAGTGCAGTTCAGATTGTCAAATAAATAAATATGACTATCTACCTCGCTGTCAACAACGCTGCCAATTTGGCGCATCTGTAAAACAATTGTCATTGTTTCATCAAATGTGATGAATGCAGAAGCTCTGTAAGTTTATTTATTTGCACCGATCCGAAGATCCTGTGTACGGTGACTGAATTACTTTGCTTCATACTGGTGCGAACTTTAATTGGAGCTGGTTTAACATGAGAAGGACTGCATCAATTTTATGCACACACAAAATGCTGGAGGATCTCAGCAGATCGGGCAGCATTTATCGAAATTAATAAACCGTTGACTTTTCAGGCCGCGACCCAGTGTCGGGCTGCAAAACGAAGTGGGGAGATGACAGCACAAGAGGTTTGGGGGTGGAGGAAGAGGACAAGCTGGAATGCCGGAGGTCTCAGTAGCTCAGACAGAATTTATGGAAATGAATAAGCAGCTGAAGTTTAGATCATACGACCATGAGAGCAGAATTAGGCCATTAAGCCCATCGAGTCTGCTCCGCCATTACATCATGGCTGATCCCGGATCCGGCTCAACCCCATACATCTGCCTTTTCCCCATATACTTTGATGCCCCAACCGATCAGGAAACGATCAATTTCCAGTTAAATATACACATGGACTTGGCCTCCACCGCAGTCTATGGAAAAGCATTCCACGGATTCACTACTCCTTGCCTAAAAAAAATCCTCCTTACCTAAAAAAAATCCTCCTTACCTCTGTTCTAAAAGATTGTTCACTGGTTTTGAGGCTGTGCCCTCCTGGATTTCTCCACCAGAGGAAACGTCCTCTCCACATCCACCCTATCTCGTCCTTTCAACATATCTGTGTTCAAGCCATAGAGACAGGACGTTACTCCACCAACCTAAGAGTGGCCTCATCCAGTCAGAAAAGGAGTCTATAGAACGATATGTCGGGACGGGTGTAGGGGTAGAAATTGACATTGTTAGGCATGAACCTTTGGCAATGAATGAATAGTTGAAGATCGGACCCCGACTCTTCAGCAGGGCTGGAACGTAAGGGGGAAGATGCCAGAATAACATCATTGAGGAAGAGGGGGGAAGAAATCTGAAAAGGTGGTAGGTAAAACCAGATGGTTATAGAACGTAGACGAAATAAGTGACTGGGATGTGATAAGAGGAAAAGACTAACATCTCGGGAAGGATGAATCAGATATGAAAGGAGAGTGGATTATGAGAGAAACAGAAAGAGGAAGGGCATCGGGGGGACGTGGTAGGAAAATGAGGAGAAGCTTTAGAGACCAGAGTGGGGAAATGAGGAAAATGGAAAGGAGAGGGGGGAAACACTGGAAAACATAGATATGTCTAGGAATGGACATGATCAACAATAACAGTCATGAAACCGAGATGTGATCCTGAGGTGTTTCACAACAACATTCACTGACTTCTTGAAGCGTCATTTCTTCATCTTTGAGATGTTGCAATTTCGTGTCAGGCTATCCAAACCTCATCACATTTGGGATTTTGCTTGAATGTTTATTTTAACCGCAGCTGTTGGAAGACACGTCAGCCTTGTGTGGTATTGAATATTCAGTGTGCTGGAGCGAGTATAAATGAATGACCGTGGAGATTCATCAGCTCAGAGCTTCTTCAGCGAGATCGCGGGCAGCTGGAAGACAGGCTGAATCTCACACAACATGCTTGAAACATTTTACCGTGTCAGAAAAATATATTTCATGATAATTTCCGTTATTGGCATTCCTGGTAAGAACATTGGCGAACTAACATTGGCAGTTCTCTGTGCGCGGTCTTTGGACTCGTTCAGTGACGGACAGCGTTGTGATGCCGGTGTATCAGTGAGTGCGGTTCAGACATTGTGACAAAGCTCCGTGTTCGTTCAGAGGTGGATTATCGGAATTTACTTGGACAGCAATTTTGATTTTTTTCAATGAAACCCGCTCTCAAAGTTAACTCCGATAATCCAGCGTTCGTAATCTGCTTGGTGTTAATGTCTATCAATAGGGCAGCATGTTTTAAATTCAGTTTTAAAGGTATTGCGCCATATTTTAAGATATTAAAGGGAACGTGGGAAGTGATTCGCCGTTGTGATTCAGGGGAGAGCGGTAGAGAGTACTTGTGTGTTTAAGCCGGAACCATCGGGAGTTTCCGAAATAATTGCCTATGCGTGTTTCAGTGTGTCAGCGTTTGTTCCGTGTCTTGTTCCTGGAAGTGAGGAGGGAGTTAAGAGCCAGACCAGCGGTGTCTATTGGAGGTCAGACGGGGTAAGATTCATACGATACTCCGCTCCGGAGCAACAGCATCGAGCAATTTAGAGTTATGCTGCAGTAATTTGGAGCAACTCCTGCAGAAGCAGATGTTTTGAAGTACCTATGTTGTCTTTGGTGATTTAAACACCAGCGTCTAACACAGTTGCAAAGTGGAGCAAGCCAGGCAGAATATCTAAATGCGAACATGGAACTTTCTGATCGGGTTCCCTGACGCAGTGTGAGTCCCGGCTAGGAGCAGTTGCACGATTTAAAAGAAGCGAGCCAAGTGTGGCCCCTGTGGGCGGATGACAATCGGGGAGTTTATAAGGAGACCAGACATGCGAACGGTGGACATGAATTTATTTTGAACTTTGGGAGTGGACAGCGGAGCAGGGAGTAGGCTTTGCTGTCTGGGGAGAGTGAAGGAACACATCGGTGAGAAACTTGCCGAGGAATCCAGGCCTTACTCATCAGCTGAAATCCTTCTGGTTAAAACATTAGATTGATTTCCCCAAAGAGCCCACGGCGATCAGTTGACAATGGCTCCTTCCCAAACTCTGCGCCTCTGCCAGTACTGTGTACCGCACTCTTTCACCCGACATACACGCGTGTGAGCCGTCTGTGATTCCCGTTTTACACCTTTTAAATCACCACAAATGAGTTGTCCGCAATTGTTCTCAATTTCCAGCTCATCCATGTCCTGAGATCCACGGGGCGGCGAGATATTCACTCATTCTTTTTGCCATTCCCCTAGTGAATTTCGTGGCGATTGCGATCCTGTCCCGGGGAAAGTGCGGCCTCTCCACCTGCACCACTCGATACCTGGTGGCCATGGCAACGGCCGATCTACTAATCGTCATTTTTCGGGTCATCTTGTGGCGGGTCAGTTATTATTACTTCCCCGGGACTTTCCTGGACATAACCCCCTTGTGCAGTATGATCTCTACCCTGGGTATGGCGGCCACAGACTGTTCTGTCTGGTTCACTGTCACATTTACGTTGGATCGGTTTGTCGCCATCCGTTGCCAGAAGCGGAAAGCAAATTACTGCACCGGGAAAACTGCGGCTGTGGTTCTGACAACAACCGGCGTTCTGCTCTGTTTTAAAAATGTGCCCAACTTCTTTAAATATCGCCCTGTGAAGGTCATCGACAATATACCATGGGACTGTATTCGGAAGCCGGGCTACTATACGCAACCCGGGTGGGTGGGATATAGCTGGTTTTCTACCGTCCTAACGCCATTGCTCCCATTCCTGTTAATACTCCTGTTCAACGCTCTGACAGTCAGACACATTTTAGTGACTAGTCGAGTCCGTAAGGGGCTGAGGGGTCAGAGCAAAGCGGAGAACCGCAGTGACCCGGAGATGGAGAGCAGGAGGAGGTCTGTGATCTTACTTCTCACCATCTCTGGAAGCTTCATCATCCTGTGGTCGGTGAAATTTGCCGAGTTTCTTTACTACACTTTTGCCGGATTGAATCAAAATAATTATATCGATTCAGAATACATATTTGAACACACTGGAGACATGTTGCTGATATTAAGTTGCTGCACAAACACTTTTATCTATGGGGTGACGCAGTCCAAGTTCAGAGAGCAGTTCATCAGCGCAGCGAAATATCCGCTCATGTTAATTATTCAATTAATTAATAAACAGAATATTTAAATTATTCGCAGAGGCGGTCGCAGTGTTTTACATTTTGACACTACAAAACAGGAGGTCATCGGTGAACGCGGTAGCGGGAAGAATAAAACTAGTTTAGAGCCTGAGATAGCTATAGCACGGGAACAGACCTTTCGGCACCCGCAGTCTGCGACCTCCACCTCCTACCAAGTATTAAACTCATCCCATCTGTTTATCTTGATCTTTCCCCATATTCCCGCTTTCCTCACCGCCCTACCCCTTTGAATAATGAATGCCTCACCGCAGCGTAAATACTCATCAGTCAACTGACCTACAAAGCCGTGCAATCTCGGTGAATGATTCACCTCGCGGGCAGAACGGGTGGTGAGATCGGGCCTGGCTTGGACTCCTCTGATTGAGCAGGCAGCGCCCCAAAGAGAGCTAGCTGACTGGTTCCAACTTCGGCACGTCTTTTAATACCCCATTCGCAGACAACATCCACGTCGACCGAGACCCTAACTTCAAATGTCGAGTTTACTTGTGTTTAGTAGGAGAGAATGAACTTTGTGATGTGTTCACCGGCACAGGGAATGTCTCCCCAATGTCGACTAATCATCTGAAAGGTCATTTTCTAAAAGTGATCGAATAATTTTATGAGGAAAGAACTGTTCTTCCTCATTTCTCTGAGTGTATTTATTCGGTAAAAAAAGAGGTTTATCGAACCCAACGCGGTTGAGTCCGCCGATAGGCACCTTAGTGAGGCTTCGTGCGAAGGCCTAAAGGTCAATCGACAGGGAATGAGACTATTAAACCACAGAATTAAGGAGCAGAATTTTGGGCCATTGCTTCCATCGAGCTCTTCGTCTTTCTTTCTTGGTTGATTTATTCCTCAACTACAATTTATTTCCTCTCATAAACCGTTAGCTCCCTCACCAATCAAAAATCTTCACACTTTTTTCTTCGCCACACGCTATGACCTGGTATCCACATATTCTGCGGCAGCAAAATCGAGACCTCTTGTAAATTAGCCTTCAGAGAATCTAGAACAAGGACTAATAAGTCTCTATGCATCCATTGTTTCGTAATTTTCCCCCATTAGAAGCTTATCTACACCATAATCTTTCGTTGCAAAGTGCATATCCCGCACCTCTATACATTGCCTTCTACCTGTCACTTCTTTGCCCACTCGGTCAAAGCAACCCGCTGCTGGCGACACTGCTTGTCTCTGCAGGTAGATCCTCTCCATCTGAATCACATCCGATAGCTGACTCTTCGTTATTGAAAAGCTCATCTGCCGGTCGTACCCTGGTTTATCTCTGTTTCCGAATATGCCGACAGATGATCTATCTCCCGGTATTTTGATATATTACATAATGATCTCTCCCAGGGGCACAACAACCTTTTGATCGTTTCCCGTATTATCCTCTGATAAAGATGGCCGGGATCTGACTACATTCATGATGAACTCCTATAAATCATCCATTCTACAGTTGATAGCACAGTTCCCTCCAGTAAGCTCACAAACTATGTCGGCTTCACCAGTGAATGTAGATGAGATGTATTAATTTAATATTTCTGTGGTTTTCTGTGATTCTAAACATAGATCACCCTTCACAGTATCGGTATTTATTCGACACCCACACCCGACAACCAGGCATAAGTTACCCATTAAACCCAGATATATAGTATACAAATATACCATACTGTGCAGTGTAGCAAGGATACCCATTACAGCTAGTATGTGATACTGTGCAAAAGACGTAGGCACATATATGGAGCAGGGGTGCCTGAGATTACGTAGAAACATAGAAACATAGAAAACCTACAGCACAATGCAGGCATTTCTGCCCACAAATCTCTGCCGAATATGTCCTTACCTTACAACTACCTAGACTTAGCCATAGCCCTCCACTTTTCTAAGCTCCATGAACCTATTCATGAGTTCCTTAAAAAACCCTATCGGTTCCGCCTCCACCACTGCCTCCGGAACCCGATTCCACGCACTCACCACACTCTGCGTAAAAACAACTTACCACTGACATCTCCTCTGTACCGACTTCCAAGCACCTTAAAATATGCCATCTCGTGCTAGCCATTTCAGCCCTGGGAAAAAGCCTCTGACTATCCACAAAATCATTGCCTGTCATTACCATGTACACGTCTATCAGGTTACCTCTCATCCTCAGCCGGACCAAGGAGAGAAAGCCGAGTTCACTCAACCTATTCTCATACGGCATGCTCCCCAATTCATGCAACATCCTTGTAAATCTCCTCTGCACGCCTCTTATGGTAAATCTCCTCTGCACGCCTCTTATGGTTTCTTGTGGTGAGGCGACCAGAACTGAACACAGTACTCCAAGTTGTGTCTGACCAGGGCCCTATATAGCTGCCAAATTACCTCCCGGCTCCTAAACTC
Source organism: Mobula birostris (assembly GCF_030028105.1). NCBI lineage: Eukaryota > Metazoa > Chordata > Chondrichthyes > Myliobatiformes > Myliobatidae > Mobula > Mobula birostris. Next base: position 34,347,560 of record NC_092382.1, on the reverse strand, counting down.
AATCCCACGGTTGATGAAGGCCAATGCACCGTATTCCTTCTTAACTACAGCGTCAACCTGCGTAGCAGCTTTGAGTGTCCTATGGACCCGGAACCCGAGATCACTCTGATCATCCACACTGCCAAGAGTCTTGCCATTAATGCTATATTCTGCCATTATATTTGACCTGCCAAAATGAAAAACTTCACACTTTCTTGGTTTGAACTCCACCCGCCACTTCTCAGCCCAGTTTTGCATCCAATCAATGTCCTGCTGTAATCTCTGACAACCCTCCACACTACCCACAACACTCCTAACCTTTGTGTCATCAGTAGATTTACTAACCCATCCTTCCACTTCCTCATTCAGGTCAGTATAAAAATCACGAAGGGTAGAGGTCCCAGAACAGATATCTGAGGCACACCACTGGTCACCGACCTGCATGCAGAGCACTCTTTGCCTTCTGTGGGCAAGCCAGTTCTAGATCCACAAAGCAATGTCCCGTTGGATCCCATGCCTCCTTACTTTCTTAATAAGCCTTGCATGGGGTACCTTATCAAATGCCTTGCTGAAATCTATATACACGGCATCTACAGCTTTACCTTCATCAATGTGTATAGTCACATCCTCAAAAAGTTCAATCAGGCTTGTAAGGCACGACCTGCCTTTGACAAAGCCATGCTGACTGTTCCTAATAACATTGTGCCTCTCCAAATGTTCATAAATCCTGCCTCTCAGGATCTTCTCCATCAATTTACCAACAACTGAAGTAAGACTCACTGCTCCATAATATCCTCGGCTATCTCTACTCCCTTTCTTGATCAAGGGAACAACATCCGCATCCCTCCAGTCCTCCAGAACCTCTCCCGTCCTCATTGATGATGCAAAATCATCGCCAGATATTTGCATATTACGTTACTTGTCAACATGGAGAGGAGAGCGAGTTTGTAAATCTTAATTTCCAGTTTTCACTCTGCCTTTCCAGTCGTGATGAAGGGTCTCGGCCCGAAATTGCGGCGGTATATTCCCATGTATAGATGCTGCCTGACCTGCATCACTCTAGATTCCCATCAACTGCAGTATATTTTGTGTCTTTGTAAATCTGTCGGGATCAAAGGATGCTGGATATGGGAAGGGTGGAGCCCCACTAGAGGGGTGTAGGACAGGTGGCAGGTAATTATTGTCAGGGGCGAGAGAGGGGGCGGTGCGCTTGTTAGCCCACCCAGCCATGGGACACCAGGCAAGGACAGTTAATTACAAACAATTTATTTATTGATCATTACAGAATGCCTGTCTGGCACTTTACGTTCCGTCCCCTCTCGACCATGAATCCACTCCTCCTGCCCCCTTCCCACTCTTAGTCAATAATAGAGACCCATTTCATCACTCACATATGTCATGAAATTGTTTTTCTTTTCGGCATCAGTACAGTGTGATAAATAAAACTACTGCAATTCTGTGCGAAAGTCTTAGGCATGGTCACCATATGCCCCGCTAATGTACTTTCAGGACCCTTATACTCGACAAGGAACTGGTCTGATTCCAGCTGCCTGTATCTGGCACATATCTCTTTTTCCCCTGCTCATGCCCTTCATGACCATTGACAAAATAGCTGGTCTAATTTTGTCTGCGTGGCTAATTACTCTAACATGGACATTCTGCCACCGATGCCTTCTTAAAAGCTGCACACATTTACCTTACTTACTTTATTGTCGCTAAACAATTGATACTTTTCCGACGCCCTCTACTGATACAATTTTTACGAGTTTCTTCTTATGCCACTGAAATTAGGCCTGGTGAAATTTAGGTCCTTGACTTATTTCCCTCTAACAACCTAGGAAGGAGTGGAGTGATGGTCAGTGGCCCCATATGTCACATCAACAGTCTCAACATGATCGATTGCAGCCACTTGACTTTCAGTGCCTTCTCCATTTTACTTCAAAAAGCATCTCTAGAAGCATACAACACGTTTTACCCAATCTAAATCGTTAGCACTTAGGCAAACCCTTGCAATATTCGGGAGGATAAATTCACCAAGTCTTTTATTACAAACTTATCACCAAGATAAATTCATACCTATTATTATTCGCATACATTCTCTGAATACCTTTCATGTTTCCACATCTACTTCTTGCTAACTTTTGGATGTCCTGTTGTGTTATGCCATCATTGTGATCACCCCCTTCGTATATGTGTACGTGTGTGTATATGTGTGCGTGTGTGTGTGTGTGTGTGTGTGTGTGTGTGTATATGTGTGTGTGTGTGTGTGTGTGTGTGTGTGTGTGTGTATGTGTGTGTGTGTGTGTGTGTGCGTGTATGTGTGTGTATATGTGTGCGTGTGTGTGTGTGCATGTGTGTGTGTGTGTGTGTGTGTGTGTTTGTGTTTCCCCCAGAGAACCGACGTCTGTGTAGCGCTAAATCTTACACTGCCGCTAAACCTCTGCCTTTCTTATTAGATGCACCTAATGTGGAGAAATTGTTATCATTACTGAACACATGTATGTAGCTAAAAATATTTTTGATCTTCTGCGTGAAGTAGCTGTTCCCCCTCCGCTTCAATGACGGATTCTCTGCTGATATCTGAAATGGTGTATGTTCGGCAATTTCCTTTTGAAACACTTCTACATCGGCTCCACTGCAATCACTTCATTTGTAGAAACTTTGCGATACTCTAATCAGGCCAATATATGTTATTGCATCATTACTTTCCCCGTAAGTGTAGACAGGTATTCGGAATGTATTGAACGCCACAGTATCAATCCGATTTCCTATCTTAATTAATCTTTCAACTTCCCTTTCCTTGTCCGTCTTCACATCAATATTGTCGAGAACCAGGTCACTCTTTGTGAATATCCCAGCCCTACTCACCCGTGGAAGGTAATCACCACGTACTTCAATATTGACCCCTATCAGCCCTTCGCTATCCATCTGACAAACTGATCAATTTCATCCGATAACCAATCATCCATTGGTTTATTACTGCAAGGAATATCTAGACACGTGACATGCTCTTCTTGTCTGCTGTTCAGTTCAGACCATTCAACAGATAAGTACATCAAGGAAACACATCACTACAACAAAAACGGAATTTACAATGTTGCGTTATATTTACAATGAAAGAGAAGTTCAGATTGCCAGATAGGTAAATACAACTGTCTACCGCGCTATCAACAACGCTACCCATTTAGCGACTGCAAGAGGACATACCCGATCAAAACTTTTCCATGGACGGCTTCCAGGCCGTTCGGGCTGACCGGAAGTGAACTGAGAGAGGTAAGCATAAAGGAGTTGGAGGCTTACTGTTCTGGTTAACAACGGATGGTGCAGTCCTGGTCATATTACGATCGAGGACCAGGTATTGAACTTTTTGCTGTTGGACTCCGGCCCTATTCCCGGAGATACAACACTGGCAGTCACCGGAGTTGTTCCTGCCTGTGGCCATCGAACTTTGCAGCTCCTCCCGTGGAGTGTCAGGCACCCCGAGTCAATAGGCTGGTCCTGAACTTATTTCCATCTGGCATAGTTTGCATATTGTTGTTTGATTGTTTGTGTTTTTGGTATTGCTACATTTACGCTCTATTCTTGGTTGGTGCGGCTGTAACGAAACCAAATTTCCCTCGGGATCAATGAAGTATATCTAACTATCTATAGTGCAGCTGCAAAACAATTCTCATTGTTGGATCAAATCTAATGATTGCAGACGCTCTGTAAGTTTATTCGTTTTCACTGATTGGAAGATCCTGCGTACGGTGACTGAATTATTTTGCTTCATACTGACGTGAACTTCGATAGGAGTTGCTTTACCATGGGCTGCATCAATCGGATGCACACACAAAATGCTGGAGGATCCCAGCAGGTTAGGCCGCATTTATCAAAATGAAAGCAAAAACGGTTGACCTTTCAGGTGGCGATCTAGTTTCGGGCTGCAGGACGATTAAGTTTTGGGTGGGGGGGGGCGGGGAATGGGGAAGAGGACAAGCTAGAATGCCGGAGGTCTCACTAGGTCGGGAAGCATCTATGGAAATGAATATGCAGTTGACATTTTGACCATAAGAACATAGAGCAGAATTAGGCTATTCAGCCCATCGAGTCTGCTCCGCCATTCCATCATGGCTGATCCCGAATCACAGTCAATCCTATGCATCTGCCTTCTCCCCATATCCTTTTGATGCCCTGACCGATCAGGAAACGATCAACTTCCACCTTAAATATACGCACGGACTTGGCCTCTCCCGCAGTCTGTGGTAGAGCATTCCACAGATTCACTAGTCTCTAGCTAAAAAAAAAATCCTCCTTACCTCTGTTCTAAAAGGTCGCCTCAATTTTGATGCTCTGCCCTTCTGTTCTGGGTTTCTCCCCCAGAGGAAACATCCTTTCCGCATCCATCCTATCTCGTCCTTTCAACACTCTGTAGGTTTCAACGAGATCCCCACGCATTCTTCTAAATTCCAGTAAATACGAGCCCAACGCCGCCAAACGCTCATTATAAGTTAACCCCTTCATTTCCGGAATCATCCTTGTGAACCTAGGCAGATCAGGAGAAAAAGTCAGACTGGGGAAATGAAGGGGGCGGGCAAGCAGAAGGGGAAGTAGCGGAATTTAGAGAATTCTGTGCTCAAACTATAATATTGGACTTCACTTAGACGGAAGAAAACGTGTTACTCCTCCAGCCTGAAAGTGGCCTTATAGTGGCAGAAAAGGAGGCTGTGGAAGGATGTGTCGGGACGGGAATGGGGAATGAAATCGAAATCTTTAGCCGCGAATCTCTGGAAATAAATAAACAGTTGACTTTTCACCCCGCGACTCTTCAGCAGGACTGGAAATTAAGGGGGGAGATAGCAGAATAAGTTTGTTGGGGAATCGGGAGGGAGAAAATCTAGAAAATCTGGAAGCCAGGTGGAAAGGGAAGAAGGACGAAATGTACTTGGGAAGTGATAAGTGGGAAAGGTAAAGGACCGAGGAAGGATGAATCAGATATCAGAGGAGAGTGGATTATGGAAGAAGGGGAGGTTTCAGGGAGAAGTGCTAGGTAACTGAGCAGGAGAGTAAAAGACCAGAGTGTGGAAATGAGGAAAATGGAAACGAGAGGGGAAACACTGGAAAACAGAGATATCCATGTTCATGCCGTTCGATTTGAAGTTATCAAATCGGAATGTAAGGGGTTACTCCTGCCGCCTGTGCGTGACCTCATCGTGGCACAAGAGGAGTTCATGGACCGACAAGTCTGACCGGGAATGGGGACAGGAATTGAAAGGGTTGGACACTGGGAATTCCGATTCTGTTGTTGGAGCTCAGGTACTCAACGGAGCCTTAATTAGCTTTAATACTTATTCATTTCGAAAGATGCTGCCTGACTTGTTGAGTACTTCCAGTATTTTGTGTGTGAGTTGCAATTAATTTGAATGGCGATTTGCATGCGTTCAGTATCTTTGTAAGCCGAGATGCGGTAGTAATTTACGGCTCGTCACTATATTACAGGAACATACAAAGAACATATTCTTGTTCATATTTCTATTGCAAGATCTATAACAGAGAAAATCTCCAGGGAGAAACAGAGCAGGCCGACGACAGCGTAACATTGGTCTATGATGACAAAGTCTAAGGAGCCTTGGAATGGACAAGTTCAACAATAACAATCATGAAACCGAGAGGTGAGCCTGAGAGAGTTTCGCAACTCATTCAATGACTTCTCCAATCGTCATTTCTTCATCTTTCAGATGTTGTAATTCCGTGTCGAGCTATCAGTAGCTCATCACATTTGGGATTTTACTTGAATGATATCATGTTTATTTTTTACCCCAGCTGTTGGAAGACAAGTCAGCCTGTGTAGTATTGAATATTCATTGTGCTGGAGCGAGTATAAATGAATGACTGTGGAGATTCATCAGCTCAGAGTTTCGTCAGGGAGATCACGGGCAGCTGGAAGACAGGCTGAGGCTCACACAGCATGATAGCAACATTTTAACGTGTGAAAAAGATATGATACCTGATTATTTCCGCTATTGTTGTTTCCGGTAAGAACTTGGAATAACTATCGAAGACACAGATTCTCTCCCCGTGTTCATTCCAGGATAGCATCTTGTCCATTTCAATGTGCGATGGTGAAAGAGACACAATTGTCAATAAAATAAATAGATCAGAACTTCCAGGCATTCAGAGTTAGATTGTGAAGGAGGAAGAGACGCAGAGAAAAAAAAAGACAGAGATGCACAGAGGAAAACAGAGAGAAACGTGCGTACAGAGAGAGGACAGTGGGACCAGAGAGGCAGGCAGGGTAGGTGGACGGATGGGTGAGAGAGAGAGACAGCGAGGATGAGAGAACGAGAGAGAGGGTGTGTGTATGTGGCAGAGAGAGTCACACGCTGACTGGGGAGCGAGAGACAGAATCGGATGAACTGAGTTTGAGGAGAGAAAGACGGAAAGTGGGAGACAGGAATGAGGAGCGTAGGAAGGTGAGAGATAAGGTAGCGAGAGTCTGGGGAGGATAAATGGGAGAAGGAAGGACAGCGACTGGAAAGAGAAACGGAGAATGAGCTGACAGAGACTGGGGAGCAATAGACAGTGGGAGAGAGAGATTGGGGAAGCGAAAGAATGAGGGGGAAAGACGAGAGAGAGGGAGACTGGGCTACAGAGAGACTGCGGGGAAAGAAACCGCGGAGGGGAAGACTGAATGAGAGACACTGGGGAATAGAGAGAAGGGAGAGAGAAACGGGGGGAAGAGAGTCTCGTGGAGAGACTGGGGAAAAGTGGGACTGGCTTAGTCACACTGGAGGCGAAGGACAGGACTGGTGGAGAGAAAGAGACTGTGGTGAGACAGACTGTGGGGTGGAGTGGGGGAGGACAGTAGGGAAGAGAGACCGAGGGTATCGACTGACAGGAAAGAGACTGCGTGGAGAGAGAGTCTGGAAGGAGAGCATGACTGGGGTAAGTAGAGGGACTTGTGGCAGTGTGAGAAACCGGTGTTAGCGAATGAATCGTGGGTCAGTAACTGAATGGAGAGACGGCGATACAGAGAGTGGGAGATACAAAAGACTGGGGGAGGGAAATAGACACTGGGGGTTGAGAGAGTAGGATGAGGTGGGGAATTGTGAGAAAGAAAAGTTATACGTAAGTTCAGTAGGAGTTAGAGGGCTTTCCCTTTCGCGGAGCTTTCTGGGATTGCAGCTCCTCCATCTGCGGTCCCTCTGAAACGTACAACTCTTCGCGTCCTACTGACCCTTCACAGCCCGCCTGCTTGACTCCATCCTTCCCACACCGTACACGCAATCTCCCTTTCCTCAACTGGTTTTCGCGATCATCACCCTCTCTTCAACTCTCTACGATTCCTCTCTCCCTTCCCGTCTCTACGACCTCATCTACTGCCTCCTGATACGTATGCGCGCATGATAAAATTTTTGTACCTAGTCATGTAAGAAATGGGACACTCTGAGAAATTTACAGTGCAGGACCTACGAACCGAATCCACCGGCAAAACAGGGACACGCGAATACCCGCGGCGAGAGAGCGGCTCATGGTGCAAGAGGTCCAATCGATACACACCGCGCTATCAAACAGCGGCATGCGCGCCTGCCACATAGTCACAATCATATCCTTCCCCTGCACTTATTCCCATCTTCACACCTTCCTGTTCGTCCTCCGACCTGAGCCTCACGCCCTCTGTCCACAGGGATCACCCTCCTTGCAGCCGAAACCTGCGGTTCTCGGACGTCACGGACTCCCTGCCTGTCTGTGGGAGGCGAAGGTTCCCCAGCAGAACGCAGCCGGGGACAAAAGCAACCTCCCGTCCGGTTTGTAGCTGCAGCCCGTGCTCAGTGCACGCTGGAGCTGGGCACGAATGGAGCTCGGGGAGTGCCCGGGAGGGAGCATCGCCTACCTTAGCACGGATCTGGCCCGGGACATGGTCACGTATATCCTGGGACACCGCCCCGCCCACCCCCCCCCCCCCCCACCCTCCGCATTCCGCTTCCATCCACCCTTCTTCAACAGGGAGGTCCGCCGTTGCTTACCCTCCTTTACCGGGCCCAAAACACACCATCCTCCTCTGTGCCCTTTCGGAACAACCGCGGACTTCTGTCCCCGGCACTAAGCGATCTGAGAGAGCAAAGGAGGGGAACGAAACGGGACTGTGTACAGAGGCTTCACGCCCTTTCGGCCAGTGAGGGGTAGGCGGCGAGTTTCGCGCATTCCTCTTGGCTTCAGCTTCTCGGGGGGTGCTGGAGGCTTTCACCAGAGCGTGTGCGACCTTTCAGACGGCCAGAGGGGTCACACTACCCCGGCGAGATGGTACCCCCGTCTGAGGCGTTCCGCTATGGTCCTGAGGCCGAAGGTACGAACAGAGGAGATGGAGGTTTGGGGATTTATCTGACCTGAGTGGGACTGATCCACGGAGCCAGCGGTGGCGCGAGAAGTTTTGTGTGGGGAGGCGAGTCCGGATTCCCGGAACTTGTAGGGTTGGCGGTGCTCCTGCGCTCGGGGATTCAGTGGTCCTAAATCAAAGGAAGTGCGAAGTGAGAGCGCGGTAATGCGGCGTTGGGCCGTGAGGGGGAGCTCCTCGATGGCGATGACTGAGTTCATTGTACGGTCTTAAGTTAGCTCGATAGATCACTTTAACTATTTATGTAATAACACAAATAGAAGACGTGTAAAATAATAATATTAATATTTTAATGTGATTCACTGTGTTCCAGCAGTTCCATTCATAAACAGGGAACACACACTAATCACGCAGCCCTGTGTCAGTCCCCAAACTAATCCCACAGACACGTGTCAGTCCCAAAGTAATCCCACTGCCAAGCGATTGCCCCACAGCTTCGTGTCGTCTCCAAACTAACGCCACGGCCCTGGTCATAACCCAGAGACCTGTGTCAGTCCCCGGACTAATCACACTCTTCCACACTCTCCTTACTGCCCGGACTAATCACATTGTCAAACTCTTTCCCCACAACCTGTGTAAGTGCTCGGACCAATCACATTTTCAAACTCTCTCCCTACAGCCCGTGTGAGTCCAGGAACTAATCACACTGTCCCACTCTCTCCCCATAACCCGTGTCAGTCCCCGGACTAATTACTCTCTCCCCACTGCCTGTACCAGCACCTAGACTAATTCCACAGCCCCGTTCTCTTCCCACAGGCGTACGACAGTCCCCAAACTAATTCCACTGCCCCCCTCTCTCTCCCCACCATCCTGGTCAGTCTCCAAACTAATTACGCTGTCCCGCTACCTCCCCATAGCCCGAGTCAGTCCGCGAAGATTACGATCCCACTGTCGCCCCACAGCTCTGATTTAGCCCCTAAAGTCATGATTTGTGGGAAGAACCATTCTGATGCCATATGGCTGGAAAAGGACCTTAAATCAGGCACTGATGCACAACAGAATTTTGGAGGTATTTCAGGAAGCACTTGTATGGGGTTCTGGATAGGTTTGTCCCATTGAGGCAGGGAAGAATGGTAGGGTACAGCAACCACCTTTGATAAGAGATATGGTCCATCTCGTCAAGAAGAAGAAAGCAGCTGATTTAGGATTTCAGAAGCTAAGATCAGAAAGGGCTCCCAGTGCCAAACTGAAGAATGGAATGAAGTGAGCGAGAAAGGTATTTAGAAAGACTTAACAAGGAGGATTAAGGAAAGCCCTAAGGCATTTTAGATTTATGTGAAGAAGAGGGTGATTAGTGTGAGGGTAGGACCGGTTAGGGATAGATGATGAAACATGTGTCTGGAATCGGGGAGGTAGGGCAGGTCCTTAATGAAGACTTTACTTCAGTATTCGCCACTGAGAGGGATCTTGATGTTTGTGAGGAAGTTAAGTGGGCTGGTGTGCTCTAACATGTCGTGGTTAAGAGAGGGAATGTGTTGGGAAATTTTGAAAAACATTAGGGCAGATAAGTTCTCTTGTGTGGTCGGGATATACCCCAGGTCACTGCGCGAAGTGGGGGAAGAGATTACAGCTATCTTGGCGATGGACTTTGCGTTATCACTGGCCACAGAGGGAGCGTCAGAGCATAGGAGCGAGGAAAATATTCCTTTGTTCAGGAAAGGGAGTGGAGATTATAGTCCAGTGTCGGAAACTATTGAAGGAGATTTACAACAATTTGGAGAAGCATACCCTGCTCAGGGAGAGTCAGCATGGCTTTGTGAGGAGCAGGTCATGCTTCAGGAGCCGGGTTGAATTCTGTGATGTGACAAAACAGATGATACAAATAGAGAGGTTGATCTGATGTTTATGGTGATATTCGCTAAGATATTTGATAAGGTTTACCATGGTTTCCTACTTCAGCAAGTCAGTAGGTATGGTCTTCTGGGAATGACGACTGCTGGATTCAGAATTTGTTTTTGCCCAATAGAAGGCACGGGATAATAAAGCTCAGAGTGTTTTCTCCCTGGAGGGTGCTCACCAGTAGTGTCTGGAGCGATCTGTTCTGGGACTGCCCGCTATTTATGATTGTTATAAATGATTTGAATGAGGAAGTGAAAAGGTGGAATTAGTAAGCTGGCAGATGAGAGGAGGAAGATGATAACAAGGGAGAGAGTGGGACCATACAGGGATAAAGTGGGAGGATGGGGGTGGGGGAGAACCTTCTTGGGTGCAAAGGATGCGGGCGAGGTCCATACGAGTACTTTACATCAATATTTATCAAAGAGAAGGACATGGAGGATGTGGACATTTGCCAAGAGTGTTAATATGCTCAGGCATTTTGCAGTATAGGAGGAGGTAGTGCTGAGTAGTTTAAATAGCAATAAGTTGGATAAACCCCTAGTGCCTGATCGGATATACCACAGGCAATTGAGGGGTAAGTAAAAGGATTGCTGGGGCCTTGACTAATATATTTGTGTCCTCCATAGTCACAGGCGAGGTCCTGGAGTACTGGTAAGAAGCTCATGTTACTCCACTGTTCAGGAAGGAAAGCCGGGATAATCCTGGAAACTATAGACCGGAGAGTCTCACGTCAGCGGCACGGAAGCTACTGAGGAGAATTCTGACAGCTAGGATTTATGAGTATTTGGAAAACCATAGCTTAATTACGGAATGCCAGCAAGGCCTTCTGGGGGGCAACTTGTGCATTGCTACTTTGATTGATTTTATTGATTACTTGACGAGGATGATTGATGAAGGTGGAGCTGTGATTGTCATTTCAACATGTTCAGGAAAGGCATTTCACATGGCCCCAAATGGGAGGTTTATCCAGAAGATTAAGATGCATGGGATCAATGGTGAATTGGCCATTTGGATTCAGGACTGGCTTGCCCAGTAGAGACAGAGTGTTGTTGCTGAAGGGACCTATTCTATCTGGAGGTATATGATTAGTGGTGATGTGTAAGGATCTGTACTCTCACCTCCAGCTGTTCCCTTGTCTTTAGTTGTGGTTTGCTTCCATCTGCATGCAGGCTTTCTTCCAATCAATCTCTCACCGTAGGTCCAACTTTAACCAGAGAGATAATGAAGCACGTTTACAATACAAAGGAGGACATTTTGGTTTAATGTTTCTAAAAACAACACTCACTGAAATTTAAACATTGAAGACAAATATAATAATCTCAGTGAACAAATCACTAATTGTCCCTCACATATCACAAAACCTGATATGGGATACGAAGGAGTCATCCTTCAGTCATGGTATGACATAAGACTCAGGAACAGAATTAGGTGATTCGATCCATCTGGTCTGCTCCACCATTCAACTATGGCTGATTTTTATTCTAACACCATGTTCCTGCCTTCCTCCTGTAACTCTGAACCTACTTATCAATCAAGAATGTACAGGGGCATGCAAAGGTTTGGGCACCCCTGGTCAAAATTTCTGTTAGTATGAATAGTTAAGTGAATAGAGGACAAACTGATCTCCAACAGTCATAAAGTTAAAGATTAAACATTCGTTTCAATATATTAAACAAGATTAGTGTATTATTTTTGTTTTGTACAATTTTAGAGTGAAAAAAAGGAAAGGAGCACCATGTAAAAGTTTGGGCACCCCAAGAGATTTGAGCTCTCAGATAACTTTTACCAACATCTCATACCTTAATTAGCTTGTTAGGGCTAAGACTTGCCCACAGTCATCGTTAGGAAAGGCCAGGTGATGCAAATTTCAAAGCTTTATAAATACCGTGACTCTTCAAACCTTGTTCCAAAAATCAGCAGCCATGGGCTCCTCTAAGTAACTGACCAGCACTCTGAAAATTAAAATAAATGATGCCCACAAAGCAGGAGAAGGCTATAAGAAGATAACAAAGCATTTTCAGGTAGCCATTTCCTCAGTTCATAATGTAATTAAGAAATGGAAGTTAACAGGAACGGTGGAGGTCAAGTTGAGGTCTTGAAGACCAAGAAAACTTTCTGAGAGAACTGTTCGTAGTATTGCTAGAAAGGCAAATCAATACCCCCGTTTGATTGCAAAAGAACTTTAGGAAGATTTAGCAGACTCTGCAGTGGTGGTGCACTGTTCCACTCTGCAGCGACACCTGAACAAATATGACACAATGGAAGAGTCTTCAGAAGAAAACCTTTCCTGCGTCCTCACCACAAAATGCACTGTCAGAAGCTTGCAAATGAACACCTAAATAAGCTTGTGAATTTTGGAAACAAGTCCTGTGGACTGATGAATTTAAAATAGAACTTTCTGACTGCAATAAGCAAAGGTATGTTTGGAGAAAAAGGGGTGCAGAATTTCATGAAAAGAACCCCTCTCCAACTGTTAAGCATGGGGGTGGATCGATCATGCTTTTGGCTTGCAGCCAGTGGCAGAGGGAACATTTACTGGTAGAGGGAAGAATGAATTCAATTAAATACCAGCAAATTCTGGAAGCAAACATCACACCGTCTGTGAAAAAAGGCTGAAGATGCAAAGAAGATAGCTTCTACAGCAGGATAATGACCCGAAACACATCTCAAAATCCACAATGGACTACCTTAAGAGGCGCAACCTGTAGGTTTTGCCATGGCCATCACAGTCCCCGAACTAAACATCATCGAAAATCTGTGGATTGTCCTCAGAAGAGCAGTGCATGGGAGACGGCACAAGAATCTCACAGAACTAGTAGCCTTCAACAAGGAAGAATGGGCAAAAATCCCCCAAACAAGAACTCAAAGTCTCTTAGCTAGCTAGAGAAAGCGTTTACAAGCTGTGATACTTGACAAAGGGGGTATTACTAAATACTGACCATGCAGGGTGCCCAAAACTACTAGACAGGTATATGGAGGAACTTAAGGTAGGGCTTATATGGGAGGCAGGGTTTGAAGGTCGGCACAACATTGTGGGCCAAAGGGCCTGTATTGTGCTGTACTATTCTATGTTCTATAAAACTTTGCTTCGGGCCCTTTTCCTTTTTTTGTTATTTTGAAACTGTAAAAGATGGAAATAAAAATGTAATTTTGCTTAAAATATTAACGAAATGTGTCATCTTTAACTTTATGCCTCTTGGAAATCAGGTCATTTTTTTACTCGCTTAGCTATTCACAGTAACAGAAATTTTGAACAGGGTAGCCCAAACTTTAGCATGCCACTGTATTAATCTCTACCATATGTACAGCCAAATGCTGCGGCAACAATTTCCACAGCTTTGTCACCCTTTGGCTGTAGAATTTTTCTCGTTTCAGTTTTAAAGGGAAGCTTCTTTAATGTGAGACTGCTCTCAGATCAGACTCTGTCTAATTGTACCAGCTGCATGTTCACTCTATCCAGGCTTCTTACAGCATTGAGACAGCCTGGGTCCAATGCTACTTCTGCAAACATTTAACGACCAGCTCTCCCAGTGAGGGATGGAATAAGTACTCATTCTCTCCTCAGATTGGCAGTTATTGCTTCCAAAGGAACTCCAGAAACAAACATCTGATGCCAGACCAGAAATATTCGCTCGACATCTCATAAGCTTGACGCCCAGATCCATTTTGCTTGGGTCAATATCTGTGATGTCCCAGGACCCAGCCTAACAGGGTCACACAGCTGAGCCTGTCACTAACTGACCCTGCAGCCCTCGCACATCATCCCCACATCTCACAGTGAGTGGTGTAATCAGGAATGTCCCCATAACCAATGTTCACCTGCCCCAGACTTCTGATTCACTGTGGAAGGAGGAACGCCCAGACCCAGCTGCAGAAGTACTGACCCGGGCCAAATCCAAAATACTGATAGTTCCAAATGCCTGGCATCTATATCCCAGACTAATAGCTCAAGCAGCAATTTCCCCAGGACTCCTTGTTGCCGGTAACATGCTGCAGTGTCTCGGCCACTCAGAGTTCAAAAACTAACACACCTACATCAACCTATGACAGAATGGGAACCTGATGATCCTCTGACTGAGCCAGAGATCAGGCTGGAAAACCGGTGTGTGGGTCACCCGCAGGAAGGGGTACGTTTCATTGTCTCCAGCAGTGAAACTGAACACATTTTATCATTACCTTATTGTTAATTAAGATCTTGCCCAGAACAATTGTCCGTTACATTTCTTGCAGTCTAAATGGAATAAAATACTTTTAATTTAAAATTCACATGGAAGTGCTGGAAACTCAATACATCAGATTGGGTCTGTGGAGAGAGAAACTGTGGTAGACCCAATATTACAACTGGGACTGTCCAAGATGCTGTCCGGTCTGGTGAACGTTTCCAGTATTTTCTCTTTTTACTTTAAATGATGCATAACTATTGACTGATTACAAGATGTTTGTGACAGCCTGAACAGAGTTGCACAACTGTAATGCCCACATTCATCAGTTTTGTCTTCATTCCAGTCGATACAGTCAATACTCACAAAATCATCTCCACCCCACTATCAATCTGTTACAGCTGTTCACGAGGCCACCAACTGTCCCTGAGGGGCAATGAGCAGAGAGCAAAAAAATGTGCACCACTCCCTGCAGATCTCTTGGGCTGTTCCTGGCAACAGAGAAATTGGCTCTCCAAAAATGACCTAAACAGGAAATGACAGACTTAAATTTAAATGCTGTGAGTTTCCTTGTGACAAAGATGAACACTTTACCATTTTGTAAAGATGAAACTCAAATTTCAATGGCTGTCTTTTCCCTACCTCGCCCTGTATTCAATAAATTCTCCAGTAGTTCCAGGTAACAAACGCCAATTTCAGAAATAGCTCACTGAGGCGAAACACTTCACAACGACAAACGATTGTTGATATATAATCATTGCTGGGATACAGGCCGGGCAGAGGTTGAACAAGATGAGCAGGGAATGAGCAGATAGAACCATGTGGGAAAAGGGATCAAGGACGATCACTGATGGTCCTCCAGCAATACACAGATACTGAATTAACTCTACATACTACTGTATAAAAGATTCTAAAATGACAAATACAGAGCAAACAACAGGAAATTTGGAATATACCCTTTCCCCTCGCCAATTTTTATCAAAGCACGGTGGAGAGTATCTCATCCAGATAGTTCGTATGGCGGCTGTTCTGCCCACGACTGCAAGGAACTGTGAACTGAGGACAGAGCCGAGCACATCATAGAAACAAGACTCCCCTCCATGGACTCTGCCTACACTTCCCACTCCATCCGTAAAGCGGGTCGTGTACTCAAAGATCCCCAGAACCTGGGACATCCTCACTTCTCACCCATTCCCCATCAGAAAGAAGGTGCAAAAGCCTGAAAACACAAACCACCAGGCTCAAGGACGATTTCCTTTCTGCTGTTATTGGCAAATTGAATGTTTCCCAGTGTGATAAGATGGACCCCTGATCTCACAATGTAACTCGATGAGACCTTGTATCATCTGTCTACATGCACTGCCCTTTCTCTATGACAACAATAGTTTATTACACTATTATTCTTTTAACCTTGTATTACCTCAATGTACAGTTGTACTATATTGATCTGTATGGATGATCTGCAAGACAAGATTTTCACTGAACTTTGGTACATGACAATAGCAAGCAGATTCCTTAAGACTATAAGATATAGGAGCAGAATTAGGCTACTTGGTCCGTCGAGTCTGCTCCCTTATTTAATCATGGCGGATCCTTATTTCCCCTCCTCAGCCCCATTCCCTGGCATTCTCACCCTAACTGTTGATTCCATGTTCAATCTCTGCCTTAAATACACCCAACGACCTGGCCTCCACAGTAGCCTGTGTTAACAAATTCCACAAATTCTCCACCCTCTAGCTGAAGAAATTCATCAGCATCTCTGTTATAAATGGATGTCCCTCTATCATGAGGCCATGCCCTCTTATCCTAGACTCCCCCACCATGGGAAAGATCCACTCTGTCAAGGACTGTCAAAATTCGGAAGGTTTCAATGAGATCCCCCCTCATCCTTCTATATTCCAGCAAGAAAAGACCCAGAAGCATCAAACTTTCTTCATATAATTAACCTTTCATTTCCGGAATCATCGTTGTGAACCTTCTCCGAACCCTCTCCATCACCAGGGCATCTTTTCTTGAATAAGTAGCCAAAAACCGTCCACAGTACTCAAGGTAAGGCATTACCAGTGCCTTATAAAGCCTCGACAACACATCCTAAATTGTGGACACAGATTGTGAATAACTGGGCTCCAAGTACCGGTTCCTACAACACCGACTGGGACATTCTGCAGACACAAGAAGGGTCTGGCTGTACCTTCTCTTTAAACACACAGACAACAGGAACAAGAGAAGGCCATTCGGCCCCTCCAGTACATCGTCACCACGTCACACGGTAGGTGGTGTAGTCAATAATTTCCCAACAACCAATATCCAGCCACCCGACCAGAGACCTCTGGTTTATTGCAGAAGGAGGAAAATCGAGCCCCTTCTATAGAAGCATAAACTGCGCTGAAGCCCAAACACTACTGCTCCACATTATTGAGTCCCCATCACAGGAATATAGCCCAATCATCAGCTCTGCCAGGACTCTTTCATGTCGGTAATACGTTGTAGTGTCTCGGCTTATCTCGGTTCTAAATATAACACTCCCCTCCATCCCACAACAGAACTGGAGCATGATCATGCTTTGACTGGGTTGGTGACGGGTCACCGGCAGGTGGGGATACATTTTAACTTGTCTATAGCAGGTAAATTGAGCACATTTGTTCATTATTTGGAGATCTGCAGCAGCTCAATTGGCCACAGCATTTCATGTGGTGCAAGAGGAACAAAATGCTGTTAATATAAAATTGCAAATAAAACACTGGAATCTCAATACACATTTTTAAAGATGCAGACATATTGACTGATTGCGAGATGTTTGCGACATTCTGAACAGATTTGCATAAATGCAATCCCTACATTCATTAGTAATCTCTTCATTCCTACACAGGCTTCATATTCTATACAGTAAATGCCCAGAGCATCCTGGCTTCACCACCTCCCGAGGCCACTGTCTCTCCGCTGAAGGGTAGTGACCAGGGAGCGATAAAAATGTTCAACACTCCTTGCAGCTCTGCTGGGCTGTTACCCTGGTGATGGAGGAAGTGGCTCAGCAGAACAAACTGGAAATAGGAAATAAGGAAATCAACCTCACATCCTCTGAGTTTCATTACAGTCATTTTGTAATGGGAAGCTAAAATTCCAGTTGTTATCTTAACTCACTCTCGAGGTGCATCCAGTAAATCTGTTTTTAGTCCATCTCCTCAGAGTTTTAATCAGTGAAGAAGCTGGTCCAAAATTAAAACACATTGTTGGATGCTGCTAATGTCAGCTATGGGATACTTACAAAGGACATCACTCAATGTATTTGTGATGATAACCATGAAATTTCCTTCTTTGTTCAATTAAGTGGTTAAAAGTCCATCATGTCCTTGTGTCTGCAAATATCTTACAACTACGATCAACCCCAGGCATTGATACAGGCGCAATTCAGATCCTGCTTCCAGACAGAATGATGGAAGGGAAGGTTCCCACATATAATTGAATGGATTGAGATTATGACCTTAGATCCTCGACTGCCCTGCTGTTGAAAACCTCTTCTCCCCATCCGCTCGATTCAGACTTCAGAATTTGACTGAGGTTCCTGTTCCCAGTGTTACCACACCTCCACTGAGAACAGGCCTGGAAACACCAAATAATCCTCACACAGCATTTCATTCTGGAATCACTCTTGTGAACTTTGTAAACAACTGTAATGAGCACATTGCCATGAATAACAGACAGTTTGATGGCAGGATAATTTATTGAGACATCCTGTGGTTTCCTTACTGCCCCAATAACTGTCAAAAATACCTCGTGATGATCAGCGTGCTCATCTGGTCATGGAGCCGGAAGAGATGGGGGAGATCTTCAATGACATCTCTGTGCCCGTATATCTTTGGGAGACAGATAGAGACTATAGAAATGTGGAAAGCTAGTCAAGTCATAGATTGTATGCAGATTACACTACAGAAGCTTCCTGTCTTGAGATAAATTAGGATGGATAATTCCCCAGGGTCTGACAACGTGTCCCTCGGGCATTGTATCAAGCTAGTGTAGAGATAAATGGAACCGCCAAATGTCATGAAATTTCTTGTCTTTACGGCAGCAGTACAATGTAATACGTAATAATGGAGAAAAACTGCGCAGATATAAAAATAGTAAACCGATTCCCCATTTTAATTGTGTGAAAATACTAGACAGACTTAGTTGCTGATTCGGAACTTCTTGAGGTAGGCTTAACTGAAGAGTACATTATTTTTTTTCAAAAACACAGGTAAATGGAACAGATAAATTCTCCCAGAAATACGGTCATATATCAGGAAACATTGACAGCACTTCGAGGAGAATGGATTCAATTAAAGGAAAGTGCCCACTCACAGTGAAAGGACATGACATCACTGGATCTCACCATCTTGTCTGGATGGAGGAAAGATGAAAATACACATATCAGGAAACATTGACAGCACTTCGAGGGGAATGGAGTCAATGGAAGGAAAATGCCCACTCACAGTGAAAGGTCATGACATACCTGGGTTTCACCATCTTGTCTGGACGGAGGAAAGATGAATATACACATATCCGCGGATCAGTGTCCCGCAGCTGCTGCAGATTTCCGGTAAATTGGGAGTGCACGATGGGATCACGAGACCGGTGGAGGATCTCCCACCTGAACTGGTGACTCTGATCCTCGCCCCTCACATGCTGTCCGACCCATTTTCCGCAGGATTTCATATGTATAGCAGCTACATTGTTAAATTTCTGATCTCATCTTCTCCATCTCCCAACCCCGGGCCACAGGGTCACAGGTTTCATTCCCATCCCGGTCAGACACACAATTCACACCAAAACTGTGCGTGTACAGGTTTCGTTCAGATTTCCTTCATGAAAGGGTTCAGAGAAATTCACAAGGGTGTTGCCAGGAGTAGACAACCGGAGCTAGAGGAACATATTGAATTAGTTCGGACTTTATTCCTTGGAATGTAGATTTCTGAGAGGAGATTTAATGGAGAATCTTAAAATTATGCGGGGTATAGACAGGGTAAGTGCAAGCAGGCTTTTTAAACTGAGGTTGGATGGACCAAAATTCATGGGTTAAGGTTGGATGGTGAAAAGTTTAAGGGGAACATGGGGGAAACTTCAGTTTCTCCTACAGAAGTGGGTGATTTCACATTTCCCACATTGGACTCCAGCTGACCTGTTGTTTCCACTCACTCTTTTTGCCTCCGTAAACCCAAAACCTGTTCCACACAGAACATAGAACAGCACAAGAAAAGGCCACAATGCATTCTGAATGAATTAAATTAGTGATCAGCTGTCAAACTAAATGAATCCGTTCAGCCTACTCGATGTCTATAGGCATCTACTTTCCACACATTCATGTGCCCGTCGAAACATCTCTGAAAAGGACCCAGTCAGCGCATTCCAAAGACCCACCACTCTGTGTAAAATACACTTGCCCCTCACACCTCCTTTAAAATTTCAACCCGGTCTCCTTGACCTTTGCCTATCATAATCTTATAAACCTCCAAAAGTCACATCGCAGCCTTTACCACTTCAGAGAAAACAGCCCAAGTTTGTCTAAACTCTTGTTGTAGCTCATGCCCTCGAATCTAGACAAAATCTTGGTAAACCTCTTCACACCCTCTCCAAAGCCATCAGAATCCTTCTGAGAATGGGTGGACCAGAACTCTGTGGAATACTCCAGATGTGGCCAAACTGGGGTCTGATAAAGCTCAACATAACTCCTGATTTTTGTACGCAATGCCTGAACTAATAAAGACAAGCATGCCGTTTGACTTCTTAAACACCCTATCAATCTATGGAGCCCTGCTCAGGAAACTATGAACTTGGACTCCAAGATGCCTCTGCTAATCGACATTGTTCAGGGTCCTACATTTTACAATGTACTGTCTCTTTATATTTGACCTACTGAGGCACCAAGATGATCAACAATAATCCAATCTCACTGTTATCACAGGTCCTGTTGAATTTATTGCCAAGTGCATAATATGGGAATGTACAGGGACAGAGAAACACTGACTTGCAGCAGCATCACAGGTTAGTACATTCAGATAACAAACGGAACACAAATTATACAATTCTCTGTCATTATCAATACACATGAATACAAACTTGTGTCAATAATAGACTTGGAAGTGTTGAATTTGGTCCCTCAGCCAAAATGTTGTCACAGTTTGGGAACACACACGAACAGGAGCAGTCCACTGGTCATTCTAGCCTGTCCTGTCATTCAATAAGACCCGGGCCCCCAACACCTCTCCTATTCCCACGTTCCCCGGACCATCGGCCCCGCTTGCAGGGCAACAGTCTGCCGGTGTTTGCCCCCCAATCTGGTGAATCCCTCTGCTCGCCACCACCGTGGGCTCAGACATTTCCACAGATGAGCCCCTCCTGTCCCCACCGGGACAAACATCCTGTCCGCCCCCTCTCTCACCGTCTTCATCCTTTCAATAAAATCCCCCTCTCCCTCCCCGGGGAACCGGCATCAAACCGACGGGCCGAGCGGTCTCCTCCTACCTCTCAGCGATACATCAGACTCCGGCCGCAGGAGACTCTTCACAAACGCCCCAACTTCCTTCGGAGGGAAATGGAAATAAATCAGAAAGCGGACATTTACGCTGTGGTTTGTTCCACTTTGCCAGGATGTTCGGCACAGGAATGGGAGACGGGCTCAGCGGGGGTCACGGCCTCACGGCTGCTCTGCCTCTGCTATTGGGTGTAACCGGTAACTGACATCTCCACGCATCAATGGGAATAACGCAGCCAGTAAATACTCTGTTGACAGTGAGGGGCGGGGAAGGAGCACGTTGCTCAGCCGTTAAAAAGACCAAGCTCGAGCTGAGTAGTGTTGTGTGACGTAAGGCACCACGCAGGTGACGGCAGATCCTGGCGAAAATGTCTTGAGAAGTATCAAAGACAAAGGCCTCACAATTGGAGGCCATTATATAAATAACATCAGATACTAGGCACCCGTTAACCTTGCGAGACCATGGATCTGCGCCTGGAAAGGCTTCACTCTCCAGTGCGCAGGCCTGGGCAAGGTTGCCCATGCTGCAAGTCTCCCCTCTCCAAGACACCAATGTTTTCCAAGAGAAGGGCATTAGGACCCATACAGTTTGGCACCAATGTTGTCGCAGAGCAATGTGTGATTAAGTGCCTTGCTCAAAAACGCAACACGTTGCCTCGCCTGGGGCTCGAACTCACAACCTTCAGGTCACTAGTCCAATGCCTTAACAACTTGGCCACGTGCCCACAATAACATCAGACATGCTGATGACATTGTACTAATAGCTGACTCAAAAACAAAACTACAAGATCTACTCACTATCGTGGCAGCAGAAAGTAATTGCAAAGGCCTCTCAATCAACACCAAGAAGACAGAAAGCATGGTCATCTCCAGAAAGACAAACATTCCACCATGTGTGATCAAGATCAGAAATACAAACATCAAACAAGTCAACAAATTCAGGTACCTTGGCAGCCAAATATCAAGTGATGGCAGGTGCGACACAAACATCAAATACAGAATAGCAATAGCAAAATAAGCGTTCCAGAAAATGAAGCCTATATTAACAGACAGAAGATGAGCATGTACACTAAAAACAGAATACTGCAGTGCTTCATTTATTATTTCCTGACTTATGGAAGTGAATGCTGGACCATTTCCCCAGCAATGGAAAAGAGACTAGAAGCAGCTGAATTATGGTTCTACAGTAGAATGTTAAAAATATCATGGACCACGCACACATCGAATGAAGTTGTTCTCAGATGAGCCCAAGCAGCCCAACCAGCCCAACCATACCAACAATAAGAGAAAAACAACGCAGATTCCTAGGACATATCATGCGGAAAGATGATCTAGAAAAACTCATACTCTCTGGAAAGATTGAGGGGAGCAAACCGAGAGAAAAACCTCAGCTTCTGTACATCAAAAGCCTAGCCTGGTGGCTGCACATCGAGGAAATGGAAGTCATCCAAAAAGCGAGGGGTAGGTCTGTATGAAAAACTATGGTCACCAAATTCCGTATTGGATATGGTACCTAGACAGACAGTCAATGCTCACAGCATCCTTTCCTCCAACAATCTCTCTGTTGTATTTGCTCCTCAGGCCAGTGTCTCTACCCTGAGAGGCAGTAACCACAGAATGACAAAAAATGTGTTACACTCCTTGCAGCTCTGGCGGGCTGTTGTTACCCTGGCAACGGAGGAAGTGGCTCACCCAAAATAAATGAAAATTGAAAAAAAATCAACATAATAAGCTGTGAGTTTCATTATGGAAAAGATTAACACTTCAGCCATTTTATAACGGAGAAAATAAATTGTAATGGCCGATTTTACCCTGCCTCGTGTTATATTCAATTAAACCTCCAGTAGCTCAAACTAACAAAAACAAAACAATACCTCGGAAACTCGATGAGCCAAAAGGTGCAAGACAATTCTTCACAATGGATACAATAGTCAGTGAAAGGATTGTTTATACATATCACTGAGGTGGACGGAGGTTGAACAAGATGGCACAGAATGAGCCAGGTGGGAGACTGAGTCAAGGATAATCACAAATGTTTCTCCTGCAATGCACTGAATTCATGGTACAAGCTCTTATACAAATGATCCTAAAAAGGACATAGCTGGAACCATCAATAAGAAGTTTGGCATATGCACTTTGCACCGCACCAAACTTCATCACCGTACCAAAGAAAGTGTCCCATCCAGATACTTCACGCCTTCGTATGGCTACTGCTCTGCCCAAGGCTGCAAGGAACTGCAGAGAACTGTGGGCACAGCTGAGCACATCACAGAGACAAGCCTCCCCTCTGTGGACTTGTCTGTACCTCCCGCTGCTTCAGTAAAGCAACATGATCGAGAATCCCGACACCCTGGACATTTTCACCTCTCACCCTCCTATCGGGTCGAAGATTAAAAGAAGAAACAGAAAGCATGAAACCAGTCTGAAGGACAGCTTCCATTGAGCTTTTGTAAGCAAATTGAATTGTCCCCAGTACGATGGACACTTGACCTCACAACGTAACTCGATGTGACTTTGCGCCGTATGTCTACCTGCACTGCGCTTTCTCTGTAAACATAATCTTTTGTTACACTCTGTTAATGTTCTGCCTCAAACAATAAATTCAAGCAATTCCATTTTCCTTCTTAACCGCCCTATCGATCTGTGTAGCCGTGTTCGGGGAGCGATGAACTTGGACTCCAAGATCCCTTTGCTCATCAACACTGTCAGAGTCTTACATTTCACAGTCTACTGTCTCTTTACATTCGACCTACCGAGCTGCCAAGATGATCATCACTACTCAAATCTCATTGTGTTTTCTCAGCTGCTGTTGAATTTATTGACAAGTGCACAAGTACGGGAAGGTGCAGGTACAGAGAAACACTGACTTGTAGCAGCATCACAGGCAAGATAACACACGGAACACAAATTATACAATTCTCTGTCAGTAACAATCTATAAATATAAGTTTTACATAATTTACGTTATATAAATATACATTTTGTGTCAATACCAAACTTAGAAATCTTGAATTTGTTCCTCAGACAACTTGTTGACACAGTTTGGGAACAACTGGGCTCGAAACACGGGTCCCTATGTTACCCACTGGGACATCCTGCAGACACAACAAGGATATGGTTATTCCTTCTCATTAAACACACAGACTACAGGAACAGAAGCAGGCCACTCGGCCCCTCCATCCCATTCTATCATTCAATAAGACCCCTGGCCGGTCCAACGACCCCCAACACCAACGCTTCACAAACCGCTCTCACCACTCTCCGAGGGTAATGGAAATAAATAAAATAAGCAGGACATTGAGATTTGCTATTGGGTGTAACCAGGAATTGACATCTCTTCCTATCAATGAGAATACAGCAGCCCGTAAATACTCTGTTGACAGTGTGGGGTGGGGGGGGGGGCGGGGAGGGGGCACGTGACGGTTGCTCAGTTGTTAAAAGGGACGAAGCTCGAGCTTGAGCAGCGTGGTGTGATGTAAGGCACCACGCAGGTGACGGCAGATCCTGGTGACGGAATCCTTGTGTGACACAGGTGCGTGGGTGCGCAGTGTGATGTCACGTGTGGGAGAGCGCTCGTATATAAAAACACCTTAATGGATGCTTCTTATGATTTCCGTGGGGACAATAAAATTAACCAGAGGTTTCATCACTGAATCCACTGTTTTCTGACTGTTATGTGCCCGGCTGTGCCATGTTGTTGGTGACATGGGCAGCGTGAAGTTTGTCTCGATGAGACTTCCCAGCAGGGTCCACAAACTGTGAATTCAGTAGATGCATTTAATGTCAGAGGAAATGTGTACAATATGCGTCCTGAAATTACTTTTCTTCGCAGACATCCACGTAAACAGAGAAGTGCCTCAAGAATGAGAACCCCAAATCCCACAGATACCCCCAGCACACAAGCAACATCAGAGCAACGACACCCCCCATCCCAACAGCAAAAAAATGCGGAAGCACCCTCCACCGGGCACGCAAGCATGCAGCAAAGATTCAATAAAGACACATACTTGCAGTAGCCCAAAATCTACTCATTCACCCAACAATTCTACACACTGCAGGCTCTCGCTTTCCCTAATAAGGGAGAAAAAAAGTGTTTGTCCCCATTTCACAGTGAGAGGGGAGACATATTACTCAACAGGAAGGTTGTAGTCCCTGTAGTCTTTGTTTCCTGGTAAACCCACTCCCTGAAATTATGGACCATAAATGCCCCTTCCCTTTACAGTCAGTGAACCATTCAGACAGCTGACGGTGGAGAGCAATTAAGGTTATTGGTCATTAAAGTTCACCCAGACTGGTTTGGATGTAGTTGTTGTTGAGTTCGGTGGTGTCACGGTGAAAGAGCCCGACAGTCAAATCCTCCCTGTTGTCCAAAAGGTCTTGCAGATCAGGCAACTCTTTTGGGGACGTCTGTTATGTCCCGTGCTCCCCATGCAGCCTCCTCTACATTGCTGATGCCAACTCCACCACATTTGTGCCGGACAGGGTTTTTTTTTTGGCGGGGGGGGGGGGGATGGTGGGTTTGATGTTCTTCACTTGTTTCGTTCGAGCAGAGGTGGGTTTTGGAGGTTGATGATCGGGTTGCTGGTATTTTTAGTAGATGGAGAGGAGTCTGATGTTTCCTTTTGAAAGACTTCCAACTGCATTCTTCATTTCGTGGCTATCTGGAGAAGAAAACAAAAGAGTTGTAAATGACACGTTTCTATAATAAATGAACCTTGAATCATCCGCTACAATCGGGATTTCCCAGTGTTCAAAGGTTTTAATTTCAATTCTCATTACCATTCCGACTGTCTTCTCTTGTGGCAAGATGAGGCCACGCTCAGGGTCCAGGATCAGCACCTATATTCCATCTGAGTATCCATCACAACCCTCCTCCCAAACTGATGGCATGAATACTAATTTCTCCTTCCAGGGAACAATTTTACCCCTCACCCCAACTTTCTCTCTTCCGCTCTGACCTTTCATTTCCTCTCAGCTGCTTATCATCTCTCCCTGGGTCCACTTCTCCGTCCCTTTCTGCTATTGTACACTTCCTCTCCTATTTGATTATTTTCTTTCTTCTCCAGCGTTTCAACTTTCCCACCTACCTGGCACACCTATCGCCTTCCTGCTAGCCCTTTCCTTACCCGTCCCGATTTTATTCAGATATTTACCCCCTTTCTTCTCTCAGTCCTGAAATGGACCGGAAATGTTGACTGCTTACTGTTTTCGATAGAATCTGCCTGACTTTCTGAGTTCCTTAAGCATCGTGTGTGTGTTGCTTTTGGTTTTCTAGCATCTGCAGACTTTGTTGTGATTGTGATTTCCCTCTCCATTGTCACTCCGGCCTCCAACCACTAGTGGCGCTGTGCAGACCTCCAGGCAAGCGGTCACTTAATATGTTACTTATTTTAATGAAATATATATATATATATATATATATATATATATATATATATATAAAAACACTCTCAGGCTTTTTCCGTGATTTGAATGTTTGGATATCTAAAACAAAGTTAATATATAAATCTAATATGCCAACGAATTTTGTACAGTTTGCTTTATCCACGCTTTATTCGTCTACCTGCAGATTCACTGCAATTGTAACATTGTGGTCTGTCTCTTAAAATCTAGCATCACAGTCTATTGTGGATAGGTGAAAAGGGAACAGTGCTCATGATTACTATATCTAGGTACTTGTGGCAATAATAAACCAATGTCAAATGCTTGTCTCAGAAAGACATAAATGAGGCCATCCAATTCATCCACTGAAGAGGATTTCCACAGCCACATCCTTACAGGGACATGAATGAGCAGGAAAGTGGAAGCCTATATTGTTGCAGGCAGAATGGATTCATTTTGTTGGGTTTGATTACTAACATAATTAGTTTGGCCAGTTCCTGTGCCACATTGCTCTAATTTCTAATTTGTGTGCAAGTAGCTCAATAGAGGAGTGAGGGTAACCTTACTGAAGCATGGCTATCACCCGAGGGCACAGGACAGGACGGATGTGGTGTGATTGAGGGGTCAGTATTACCGGATGTGCGGGTGGGGGTGGGCAGGAGCAGCAGTCATTTAACACTTCTGGCAGAGGGTGGAGGATCTCTGGATTTCCCGGTCTTGATGTGAGGTGGAGGACAGGTTGTTGATGCAGGGAGCTGCATAGAAGATTAAAGGCAAAGTGGAATTCGGTCAGAATGGTAGCTGAGGACTGATGGTCACGTTAGAGGGGCCGATTAAACGACTCCTGCCTCTAATTCTTGGTATTCTCATTCATCCCCACATCCACAATGACTCCACCTAATGAATGGCTAATAGTGATAAAAAACCAGCCTGCAACTTGATGGGATGTGTGGGTAATCTCACACGGTAAACCAGAGAGCAAACGCAACAGGCAGACAGCACTTGAGGTCAGGTTCAAATCCACGTCACTGGGAGCTCCACCCACTGTGCCACGTGGTGATTTGTAGACACTCGGGGATTTCCAAGGGGAAATTTACCACACAGGCTGTAATGGTCCACCATGGTGATGCCGTGCCAGTTGACACATGACACCTATATGAAAGTAATATATTTTAGAGTAATGAGTTCACTTTAAGATATGGCATGTGTCCAATGGCACAGATTTGACACTGAATCCCTTGCAGGGGCCTGATAAAAACTGCACATGAAGCGGAAAGTGGAAAACTAAATCATTCGTAACCAGAGCTGTGAAAGTCACTGCCAGCCCAGCCTGACCCCCTTCACAGAATTCATCAGATCCCTGTCTAATTCACAGGGGCAGAACTTGTAGACAACACCAGCAATGGCAATGAACACTGACTGACTGACAGACAAAAGGCGAGTGAGGATAAAGCTGGAAGGACACACAGAATGGCGTGTGAAATGTAGCAATCTCTGGTAACACTGGGATGTCAGGCACTGGACAGAATTGTCAACATACAGGACAGGTTTGACTGACATGTATTTACCTGTTTGCCTTTGCCCCGATGCGTCAGAAAATTAATCCACAAGCTAGCAGCACTCCAGCGGTGACCCCAATCACATTCCCGGCTATCGCTCCACCTGCCAAACCGCTTGGAGGGTCTGCAAAATGAAGATGAGGAGATAATGAGATATGATGGAAACTATTAAGTAAGTGAAGGGCCGAGGTAGAGTGGGTGTGGAGTGGATGCTTCCTATAGTGAACAGAGATGAGGAGGGACTTCAGCCAGAAGTTGGTGAATCTGTGTCGTTTATTGGCACCGACAGATGTGGGGCCAAGTCATTAAGTATATTTAAAGTGGAGGATGGCAGTTTCCTGATTAGTCAGAGCATTAATGGCTGTGGGGAGAAGGCAGAAGGCAGATGAATGCGTTTGAAGGGATAATAAACCACTCATGACGGAGTTGTGGTGCTCAATTTGGCTCCAATGTTGTTGGGTCTTATCCGCTTATGGTAACCCAGAGGAACAAGACACAGTTAATTTCCATTCTACTTTGATTAACTTTGTTAACCAGTGGTTTTGGTTTATTATAATTACAACTTAAAATGCAGGTTCAAAAATCTAGTTGGACCCAGATGTATTTTGCTATATAGCCTGGAAACACAGTCCTTACTCCAACTGACCTGCACCGACTAAGATTCCAATTCAAGGTAATCCCAGTTGCCCAGGTTTGGCTGCTACCTAGCCATATCTTTACCGTTCTTACCCACATAAATTTTAAACATTGTTACTGCCCCTGTCTCAGCCTCTACCGCGGCAACTTGTCCCATATATCGATCACCTTCTAAGCGATAATATTGCTCTTGAGGTCCCTATTAGATCTTTTCTCTCTCACCTTCAGCTTATGTCCTGTAATTATTAATGCCCCAACTCTGGTGAATAAAAGCTGTGACCAATTTCTATCTGTGTGCTCACATGATTTTACACCTATATCCAATCGATTTCATATTTAAATTAACCCACAATATTTATAGATTAGACAGTAACCTGGTTGGATTGCCTTTTGCCCGTTTTCAGAAGCTCACATGTTCATCCCAAAGCACACGTGAGGGTCAGAGACAACTTTGTACAGTATGTTACTGGAAAACATTGCTCAGTGGGGAGAATTGTTTTGGTGGGGTGGAGATTGTTCACAATGGAAAGGGCTTAAAATATTTACAAATCAGAACATTTGTCAATGCAATTGAGACTCTGAACTGCTCCTTAACTTGGAATGAAACACAGAACATGCAGCAGTATATCATACAAACAAGCCCTTTAGCTCTTGATATGTCTGCCGACCAGAGTGCCACTTTACAACGCACCTCCGCCTGCAGAGCATCTATATCATACATTCATCCTCTGCTCCTGTGTGTGTCCTCTTAAATGTCTCCACCATGTCTCCCTCCACCAACTCCACGGGAGCCATTTCCAAACATGCACCACTCTGTTTAAGAATGAAACTTGTGCTGCACATCTTACTTAAATTTCCTGCCTTGGTTCATAAAATCAT